>NW_022158209.1:0-5879 GCF_003316985.1 Fusarium coffeatum
TTTTTTTTTTTTTTTTTAATCTATTCTGGAACGTGACATAGAAGAACGGCTCAATCCGTCACAACGCGCGCTACAGGACAAAATGTGGGGTCACACAAGGCCCCTGCCCCATTAAGAGTTCTCCGCTGCTGCCTCCACTGACCAAAAAAAGACGTCAGAAGCAAAAGCTTTTGTGAACGAACTCGACTCGAAGCCTCCATGACCGACAATACAATTGCCCAACATGGACCCGACACTCTTGATTAACGATATCGTCGAGCACGATACTTCGAAAAAGAAGCCTGTAACATTTGACGACGGCCCGATATCCTCTACCGGCTTCCCGCAGCATAAACGACGATGGAAAACATCCGCCTTCAAGCAGAGACGCGCGGGAGAGGCGACCGGTGCACAGCAGCAGTCCAAATCTGAGGCCACGAAGCCTCAGGATACCTCCTCGAAAGCGGATCTGGAAACTGTTGAGAAGCAGCGTATCGATCGGGAGAACCAACAGAAGCTTGCCAGCATGAGTCCCGACGAGATCGCTCAAGCTCAACAAGATATCATGAATGGCCTAAATCCTGCTCTCATTCAAAGGTTACTCTCACGGGCCAATATCGACGAACAGACCGGCCCTTCGCCCTTTGATCCGCCTCAACCAGAGATAGAGGAAACACCTGAGCCTCCGCCTACGATCAAAGTTGAGGATGCAGACAAAGTTGAAGCTTCAAAGAACATTCCAGCAGCTGCGGCTCGACCACCTAAGCCATCAGTGGAGTCGGTACCAGAAACTGACTCTTCAAAGCCGAAAGCAACTTCTACCAAGAAGATCGCAGACGACTACGACGAGGACAAGGCCCCTCCGCAAATACCGCCCGATCTATTTCCCATTACCGACCAACCCAAGTCGGTTCATTTTCCTGTTCCACCAGCCTTACCCGACCTCGACCCTTCCGACCCGAACTTTCTGGCTACGCTCCATGAGAAATACTTCCCTAATCTCCCAGCTGACCCAAGCAAACTCGCATGGATGGCACCAATCCCTACAGAGGATAGCCCTGCTGATAAAGACTCTTCATACTACCCTCACCCCGAAATTCCGGTGAACGCTTTGCGGTTTGATTTCCAGGGCCGATTCTTGTCACCCAGAGTCAGTCGATCTATTCCTTCGTCAAAGGGCTTGCACCACCATGGTGACGCTCCGGAGGCTGCAGGGTATACAGTTGCGGAACTAGCTCATCTTGCCAGGAGTGCTGTCCCTGCGCAAAGATGCATGGCTTTCCAAACATTGGGAAGAATTCTTTATCGTCTTGGACTTGGTGAATGGGGTAAGAGTGAAGACCATCCCATCGCCATGGGAGTGTGGGGTGCTGTGAAGAAGGGGCGAGTATTGGACACCTTGACGGAAGCTGCCATGACAGAAGGGGGTCACCGAGGTAGTCGTGCTTATGCCACCGAGGCTCTCTGGTTATTTGAGAAGGGTGGTTGGAGAGAGAAGTTCAAGGGCAGGTAAAGTGTTCAACTTGACCCTTGCAGAGGAAGATATCTCGGACACTATAATGATACAAACAAATACATTGATGATTGATACCTTAGTACCATGGCAGTAAGATCCATACCTACTTGTACGTCACTCGCTCCAACGGCGTTGAAACCCTCGCTATAGGGATAATCCAATGGCAATCTAATGGGTTCAAACTATAGAACTCTTGCTGTTCTGTGACGAAAGGACTCTTTACTGGTGCCACGTAGTGATGGGTAGCTGAGTTGTACAATACGGTTGGAGGAGTACACTCCATTCTTGGCGTCAAAGATTGCCTCTTATATGTCTAGAGACTTTTATCGTAAGGTCATTAATGCATCGATGTTGAACCACTGCTGAATTCAATTTCTTATTATGGGAATTGAGATTTCCATCAACGTTGCTGTAAATATCTTGACAAAGTGGACTTGGGACAAAGGCCCGCCATTTCATTCAAGTCTCAATCTATAATATAGACTGACGTGATATTTTAGGAATAGCATGCTTTGTGTGTTAGTCTTGACTTTATTCAAGTGACCAAAGCAACTCTTTCATAGAGCCTATGCGGCTCTTGTGCGTGGCTTGAAGGCCATGCATGGATGGAGATCTGGATAAAGGAGTTACGTAGGTAGTCTTGTCCTCAGGATCCCCGCTGAAAGAGCCTGAAACCTCGAGAATCAAAATCCACCCATTGTGGACTCGACAGTAACGATTGGTTGTGAATATCGATTAAAGAGAAACCTGGGGCCGAGTGCCCTGTGGAAGAGCAGCAAACTCCAATGCGATGCCTTGAATAGAGGTTCATTCAGTGGAGTGAGACAATGCAGTGCAGACACTGAGTCAAGTGCGCTGCAAGTACCTAAGTACCTAGAGGTGGCTTGTGCCCGGGCAGGCGAAAAAAGGGAGCATGCCGTTAGTACTGTAACGTACTGTACTCCATGTAGCTGGAGCAAGCCCAGCCCTGGGCGGGAAAGGAAAAAAACGAACAAAAAACATCCTTTGCTAGTGGCCAAGCCTCCAACTTCTTCCTCTCTTCTTCTTGTTTCCCTTCTCAGCCCAAAACATCACGGCCCTGCCGCGCCAATTCCTCCTCCCCTCCCTCCTGGGTGACTTGCCGTCTTCTTTTCATCTTCCTCCCGGTCATCGAATAAGTTCTTGTCTTTAACGTACGTCTGCTTCACCTATTCGCAGGTTCAGACTTCGCTCCGCATACCTCCTTACATTGGATCGCAATCGATATCGATATTCCCCGCCACTTCTAGTTTGTTGTTCAGCGACTTCAAACCACGTCTCTGGCGACCAACTTCCTTTGCTCGGTAATCAACTCTTAATCGAGTCGATATATACAGCCAAGCAACTACTTTGCACTGCTCTTGATTGCGTAGTCAAACAAAGTATACAGCTTCTTCCAGCTCCTTGCTCTCGCCCAATCCGCAACTGAGCCTAAGCTTTCCTGCCCCACGATCGCGATCTACATCAAAATCTACCTCCACGATTACGACAGAACATTTGAAACCGGCCTCAAAAAGACTACCGCAAGACACGAGATACTGTGACTTTCACTAGCCATGGCGTCTCCGCTGCAGTTTGCCTACCGAACCCAGAAGACCATCGGCGTCTTTGACGCTGCGCCTGTCTACGAGTCTCTCGCTGGGTTCAACAAGCCTGAGGGTAACCTCCGGTACTGTACCTACTCGCCCTGTGGCCGATACTTCGGCTGGGCCTCTCCCGAGGTTGTCGTCGTTGTTGACGCCTCGACTGGTCAACAGGTCCTCTCCCTGCCCATCCTCAACGTCTACGAACTAGGTTTCTCTCCCCGTGGCACCTTCGTCATCACCTGGGAACGCCCCGGTAAGGATGAGAACGGCGATGCTACCAAGAACCTCAAAGTCTGGCGAGTTGTAGAGGAGGGCGTTGCTGGCCAGGACAAGCAGCCCCTTGGTCGCTTTGTTCAAAAGCAGCAGCAAGGCTGGAACCTTCAATACACAGCCGATGAGAAGTACTGTGCTCGTCTTGTCACCAACGAGGTCCAGTTCTACGAGAGCCACGACCTCGTCAAGGTCTGGAACAAGCTTCGAGTCGAAGGCGCTACTAACTTCGCCCTGGCTCCTGGTAGCCAGAACCATGCTGTCGCCGTTTTCGTTCCTGAACGCAAGGTGAGTTATTGATCAACAGCCTATACTTAGATCTCTTTGCTAACATTTTCCAGGGCCAACCCGCTGCCGTCAAGGTTTTCAATGTTCCTCTCTTCACTAACCCTATCTCTCAAAAGACTTTCTTCAAGGGAGACAAGGTCCAACTGAAGTGGAACAAGCTCGGCTCCAGCATTCTGGTTTTGGCGCAAACTGACGTTGATCGCTCAGGCAAGAGTTACTACGGCGAGACCACGCTGTATCTGCTTAGCACCACTGGTGCTTTTGATGCTCGCGTTGCCCTGGATAAGGAGGGTCCCATCCACGATGTTTCTTGGTCGCCCAACTCGAGAGAGTTCGGTGTTGTTTACGGATACATGCCTGCCAAGGCTACCATCTTCAACCACCGCGCCGTTGCGACTCACTCGTTCCCGATCGCTCCTCGAAACACCATCACTTTCTCGCCAACCGGACGTTTTGTCCTTGTTGCAGGATTCGGTAACCTTGCTGGTCAGATCGATATCTACGACCTCGAGAAGGATTTCCGAAGGGTTACCACCATCGAGAGTGGAAACCCCAGTGTTTGCGAGTGGAGTCCCGACAGCCGCTACATCATGACTGCTACTACCTCTCCTCGACTCCGTGTGGACAACGGCGTCAAGCTGTGGCACGTTAGCGGCAGCATCATGTACAATGAAGATATGGTCGAGTTGTACAATGTTATTTGGCGACCTCAGGGTCCCGAGAGCATCGCTCCCGGTGACCCCTTGAGCCCCATTCCTACACCACACGCCTCCGCTGCGGCGTTCCTGGCTACGGCGAAGACCCCCAGTAAGCCTGCAGGTGCTTATCGCCCTCCCGGTGCCCGTGGTCTGGCCACACCCCTTCACTTCAAGCGTGAGGACGAGGGCGGCGCTGCCCATGTTGTGAGCAACGGTCTGCCCAACGTTGGTCCCAATGGCTTCGGCCGCCCACGCCGGGGTGTACCAGGCGCGGAATTTGCTGAGCAAACTCCTGCCGTTAGAACTGTTCCTGGTGCTGAGCCGCTGGGCGACGAAAACTCGGCCAAGTCCAAGAACAAGAAGAAGAGAAACAAGAAGAATGCCCAGGGTGAGGGTGGTCGACCCCAGGGCGAGCCCAACGGTGGAGCTAGCCTGGCTCCTCCCTCTCACGACCGAGGCCACGAGGGTCGCAGCCCCGAGCGACGCAACCACCGCAACCGAAGCCAGTCTCGCAACAACCAGGCACGTAGCCGCAGCAACACGCACCGCAACGGCCACGGAAACCAGCAGCAGGCTCAAGGCACTGCTGCCGCCGCCGCCGCTGATGCTTCTCAGAACCCCAACGCGAAGAAAATCCGCAGTCTCCAAAAGAAGGTCCGCGCTATTGAGGATCTTGAAATGCGCTTGGCTGGTGGAGAGAAGTTGGAGGATACCCAGCTCAAGAAGATTAACACTAAGTCGTCCGTGCTGAAGGAGCTTGAGGGCCTGGAGAAGGAGAACTAAAGCAGGGGACGATCGGGGAGTTAGACACTGGACAATCATCTTTGGTGGTTCTCTAGTAGGACGTGATATATAGCACTTAGCTGGACGGGATCCGGTAAAAATGGGAGTGTTGGTGAGTCTTTAGGACTCTGGGTTATCGAATTGGGTTGCGCTTCATTGGACACCTTACCTGCATGGCGTGGATAAGTTGGGTCGACTTTGTGTTTCTCTATATGAAGGCGACCCATCGGGGGAGTCAAAAGTCAATCGGATTATGGGAGACTTGGTCGGCGTACCATGGTCAGATGATACATAAAACGGAAGAATATTAAAACTCATTATCACTCAGACTATAACTCTATGTCCCACGGGAGATATCTTCTATTGCTGGTGCATTCACGAAGTTGGCTAACTCGGATCATACAAATGCCTTGGGGTTGATGTTACCCTATAACGTAATTCTCAGATTCCTATCTCAATATTTCAGTATCAAGTGTTTGGAAAGAACATCGCAAGTCTTAAAGCATAGATATGATGCACATTGGTAACATCATCAGGCTCAGAGTTTACACTAAGCTGATGGTTCCCTATGGGCTCCAGGCATCTTTTGCTTCAGATGTCATATTCAAGACTAGAACCTTACGATCAGCCATGGGAGACTAACAGAATCTTGCAGCGCAGCTATGCTCATGTACATAATTTTCGCCCTCAGCTTTCAACAAGCAAAGCCTCGATACGAGGCCCGGTTAGCTCAATCGGTAG
>NW_022158210.1:0-6637 GCF_003316985.1 Fusarium coffeatum
TTTTTTTTTTTTTTTTTTGGTCTCTTCTTGGTCCTCTTTTCGTACAAGTCTCAATCTTTGACACAATTTTCATGTGCACGAGCAATAGCACGCCCTCTCTTCTGCTTTGATCAACGTCATCTTCCGACTCTTGAACCTTCGAGCGTGGTTCGTTTAATCCCTCCATCTCAGGCCATATTACCGTCAGATCATCTTCCTACCCTTGATTTGAAGAATCATATTAACCCAATCAAGGCCTTGTCAGACGGTTCCGCACAACCCGGAGCGTTTTCTCACTGTTCTTCTGGTCAAGCTTCGAGTGAGCCATTCAACCCAATCGCTCAGCACTAAATCATGTCGACGCCTCGCGTTTTCCTTGTTCGCCATGGTGAGACGGAGTGGTCGCTTGATGGTCGCCATACTGGTTTGACTGATATTCCTCTGACTGCCAACGGTGAGAAGCGCGTAAGAGCAACTGGAAAGGCTCTTGTTGGCCCAGATCGTCTTATTGCTCCAAAGAAGATCGCTCATATGTGAGTCACTCTCCCTTACTTTTTTTCCTATTTCCATTACAGCAAGCATCGGTGCTCTGGTGTGTTGGTGAAGTACTTCTTATCTGGATCCTGGTCTTGTCAATACGTTTCTTCAGCTTATAGATGCGCTTCGTTGGTCGTACCACTTATCCATTGCCTTCAACATCGTCACTCTGTCTATGACAAAGCTGATATGTCTTACAGATATGTGTCTCCCCGGAGACGTGCTCAACGCACGTTTGAGCTGCTCAATCTTGGGCTGAACCGTCCTCTTCCGTGGACACCACATGGCGCCCCCAATGGTACCGGTCTCCAGTGTGAAGCTGAGGTTGAAGTGACTGAATATATCCGGGAATGGGATTATGGTGATTATGAAGGCATTACATCCCCTGATATTCGCAAGATCAGAGCCGAACAGGGAATCAAAGGGTCCTGGGATATTTGGAAGGACGGCTGCCCCGGCGGAGAGTAAGTACGACACCATGCGATTTACCCTATACCAGTATTATATCTTTCAGCAATGAATTTTCCAAGACTGACACTCCAACCAGGAGTCCAAACGACGTCACCAGAAGAATCGACCAGTTGATCGAAGAGATTCGGGAGAAATGGCATAAGCCAGCTATGGATAAGGGAAGTGACCAGTGTGGCGACGTCTTACTTGTCGCTCATGGACACATCCTCCGTGCTTTCGCCATGAGATGGGCCGGCTACGCTTTACACGAAGGCCCAACCTTTTTGCTGGAAGCAGGAGGTGTCGGGACCTTGAGGTAAGTTACAGCATGGTCATTTTGAACCTGTTGCTTCAGCTAACGCTGCTATAGCTATGAGCATCATAGAATTGAAGAGCCAGCTCTCTTGCTGGGTGGTGCCTTTGTCGTTGAACTTGACGGCCAAGATAATTAGTCACCTCAAAGCCCTAACAATTGATAGATTACTAGACTATAGAGCCAGTTGTTTAATGATATGTTTCCTTTGAGATCGTCAGCACCAAGCGTAAGCCAAGTCAATCTAGTCCGGAGATGGCAATACCTAATCTCCTAACGATCAGACCCTAACATAAGATAACATTACCTCAGTTATTCCACCACCAACAAATGTTTCAAGAATCGAAGCTGGCCTCGCACAGGCAACGCTAGGTCTCAAGATAAAGGGCCTACTGTACTGTACTTGCGCTGGCGTTCTTGACGAAAATGACTAAACCTCCGTTCGGTGTGACCGCCTTCAACGAATGTGTTTCACATCCGCCCTTTATTTACCAATATCAACCCGCATGCCTCTGTAATGACGGGCGTGTAGCAAAACGCTATGATAGCACAACGCCTCGTCGCGCAACTCAGTCGCCCCCGTGAGTGGGCGTTCTGGAAGCACGGATGAGGCTGAAAAGAGCGGCACGCACATGACATCTCTCCCTCATTCCCAGACACCGGATCGCGCCGCACCGGACGAGCCAGTGCCTCCCTCCTTCTAAAGTCCATCCTCTCACCTCTAAGACGTCATGTCTAATTTCGCATAGCTCACGCAGAGTAATGTGCCAAGCTTAGTTCATCACATCCCTCGATAGCAAAAGTGTCTTGGCTATTGCCGGATGAAGAGTGTTCGCACGCCGCATCATGAACAAACTTTTTTCGGCAGAGTGTAAGAGCGGAACGGGACGTGCAAGCTGGGGGATGGGTGTGCCACGGAGCTACTCAGAAGTGAGGTTATTCAGATATCGACTTGGGTCTATGTACTGCAACTTAGCAGAGCAAGAGCTGTACAACACCCGCCGGACTGGCAGTAGCCTCCAAGCATAAACGTCCGTATTTCCATACCATGACCGGACTTCAGATCAAGTTAGTCCGTTTCTGGATTGCAATTGGGTTTGAGATACGAGATTGAGTGCAGATGTCATTCCAGTGCCAGGTGATGTACTGTCATGTACACAGGTGATCGCACGAGGCGTCAGTTTCCCTACACATTGGCAATTTGAGGACAATATACTGCCACTTGCATTGTAGGGTACAGTGCTAGGCTTTTACGAGGGTATCAAATCGTTGGACTGGCCCTAACCAGGTAGAATACTACCGCAGTAGCTGAACCTCTAAGCCCACTGAGTGAGAAAACATAGTATTGAGGTGTTATCTGATCTATTACATCGCTAGATTGCAGAGTCCTCCAAACTAAGCGCCTTTGATTGCATCGGATAGGTACACCTATAAGCTCATTGGAGCTTTGATGCCCTAGCGATAAATACTTGTTTGGTCATAGAATGACTCTTGTTCTGCCCATGCCCATGACCATGCCCTTTTGTATGCTCATGTTTATCACCCATTTGATCGCCATTATGTCCAGTACCAGATCCGTGACCATGTCCATGTCCATGTCCGTGGCCCATCGGGTCGTTAAACGTAATGGGCTCCGGAAGCTCTTGGTAAACAAAGTCCGTAAGACCAGCGTCATCAAACATATTCTTGATCTGTTCCTCCGAGAAGCCATGGTGTGCGATACCACGCTTTGCAGCATCTTCGGGATCTATCTTGTGAGCGACAAAATCTATGACGAAGAGTACACCTCCAGGCTTGAGACGTTCAGCCAGTCTTTTGGATGCCAGATCGGGCTTATCAAAGTGATGAAATCCAAGTCCTACGCCTGCAACGTCAAAGCCGAAGAATTTGGCGTCTGCGAAGGGTGCAGGAGAGGCATCTGTAGGATCAGCCAAGTTGCCCTGATAGGCTTGTCGAGACGAGCCCTGCATCTTGTTAGGATATGTCCAGAGTGCTCAGCGATAGACAGGCCAACGGCCTTGCAGTCTCTGTTGGAGGGTGTCACTGACTTGATCTTGAGCTTGAGCGTTATACACACCAACCATATCCTCAGAAAGGTCAATGCCAATAGCCTCATTTATATGCTGTGCCAACACCTGTAGCGCATTGTTAGCTTGTACTCGGTTATCACAGTCGTTTTTCTTTTCTTATAGAAGAACTGCTCACCCTTGATAACATGCCAGTACCACACGCGTAGTCCAGCAATCTGCCTCCTTGCTTGAAGCCAATCATCGGAATCCTCTCTTGGATACGGCGCTCTAGATGCACGATCGCGTCGGCATTGCGTTTGTCGTACTGGCTGGCAATCTTGCTGCGATTGCACCGCATTAGCGATTAAATGTACTGAACCGCGCAGCACAGCACAGCACATGATGGCATCAAGCCCGTGTACCGGTCCTGGTCTCCATGGCCAGGTCAAACCCCCTCAGAAGTGTGAAAAAGGTCTTTACTTACCCAAAGTAAGCCTGGTTCTCGGATACGATATCAGTCATTGTAACAAGATTGTTGCTGGTGCCAAATGCAATAGAGGTCAAGTTGTGCAAGACAAGAAATAGGTGCTGTCTCATAAAAACAAACTTGTGCTTCTTGCGAGATGGATTGTGGTTTCACAAAGTCAAATTTGGTTGTTAGACAAACATTGGATCTGTGGTCTGTCCAGTTGGGCCATCTTATACAAACTGGAGCGGGGAGTTTTCGGGCAGTTACGTCGTGTCGCAGGCTTATGAGCATTGGATATCTCCGCGATCCAACTTGGAGGTAAAGAAATGGCCCCGCATCTGAAGTCCCCGAGAGTACGGATACTGTAAACAAAATACACAGAACCATTACCATGCCCCTGCCCTAGAGGTAGGTAGTTGTAGGTGGTTTCATAAGCGCTGTACCTGTCTGTACCATGCACCCATTCGTAGCTGGAATCGATAGGATATCGATCAGATCTCTCAACTTCCATGTCACGTAATGAATTGTGCAACACAGTCCTCTTCTCTACAGCCCATAACTCAATCAGTTGACTGGATACAGTCAGGTGGGTAACAGAAGAATTGTCCTCTAAGGCTTAGGCTTCCATAATAAAGTAGCCTAACTGCTAGTCTAAGCTAGCATAAAGTGACCAGATTATTTCGTCTCTTGTGCCTCTAGGGGCCAATTCTTCTGACACCATGAGGACAGTGACGGCTGGCTCCGATCACAATCAAGTTGCGAATAATCCTTACGGATGCACGAGCGCGCCGGTCCGCCAACGGTTGGTGCATGGGACGGCACAAATAGTACCGGTACCTGTGTAAATGCAACCACCCAGATTGTCACATCCGGGTGTAGCCGTACATATGTCGTTTGCGTATCCGTACAGCGACCGGCGCGTTGATTTCACGAGTGATAGAGATAGAGCCCTGGTGTGCACAAAGCCCGGGGGGGTTCATCATGCTCAGCCTTGATCGCCGAATCTGCAAGGGATAATTTCAACACCATTATAATAAAACTGAGTAGCTAACAGCAAAGCAGGTGAGCGAGATGGTCATGTTGAGCTTAAATCAAGGACTTTACTTGGAGGTTACTTGAGAACAGGAATCGCCGCCGCATGAGTCTTGTCGTCCATATCGTCACCATGGTCATATCACAGCGCTCAGGTTCCAACAATTTCAGAATTACAGTGACCGCTAGCTCGTCAGCATTCGGCACTGCCTTCTATCTGGTAGCACCGGATACCTGTTGAGCCCCTAAGCGTGGGTTCAAACCCACGAGGGCTGGCTCCGACTATGGATATGCTGTGCAGATATTGAGAGCGCACT
Organism: Fusarium coffeatum; assembly: GCF_003316985.1. Lineage (NCBI taxonomy): Eukaryota > Fungi > Ascomycota > Sordariomycetes > Hypocreales > Nectriaceae > Fusarium > Fusarium coffeatum. Next base: position 5,107 of record NW_022158210.1, read on the forward strand.
TCTCAGGTCGAGTAGTAGGGTACGCTCAACAAAGCAAACAAGCATGAATTTGGGGCGTGTTTTCGCGCAAGGGGGCCGGCCTCACCTTACAATAAATGGTACTCTAAGCAAGGCCAACGCGCACTCTTCAGCCTGCAGGCTGCCGTGCATGGAGGCGAGGTCTCGTGGTGCGCAAGACCGAGTACCTGTACACAGCATTGCACTTGCTTTTTGCAGTCTTGTTCTGGGACGCCGTGGATGGAAGCATCTTGTTCCAATGCTTTTGGATCAGATTTTGTCATAAGATGAGATGTTTTTAACAAGTCGCCGCAAAGGCCGTGAATTGATGCACAAGAATACCTAATTAATGAAAGGACATTCTTGTCTGCCGACCAGGGGTCCCAACAAGGGGCTGGCTGACGGCGGGTTCTCTTCCAGTATTGGAAAAGAAATCGGCTCATGTGCATACCCCCGTATAGATATTCGCACTGTACAGCAGATGCCGTAGGTACGGTACATTCCATACCTACCCACGATGCATGTACAGACAGTACGGATAGGTACGGAGTTACTTGGTTGGCGGCGTAGGATGACATGCATGGAGCCCGGGATGGCGCAAGGTGACCAGCGACCGTGCCGCGCCGTAAAATTGCGACGTGGCAGGCTTTGATGGATGGACTCAACTGCAACTGCTGTTAATCCTTACAAGGCCCAGGTATGTAAACTGGTGGTTTTGTTGCTTTTATTTTTATTTTTCTTGTTCATTTTTGGCCTCCCTCGCTAAATCTGAATGAAAACTCGCGTTCTACATACAGTGCTTTTTGCGGCCCGGCAGCCGGAGCCAGACGTTTGGGACACGCCAAGTTTGATCCAAATCAAGAAAAATATGATTGATCAGGTCATGGACGTGGCTTTCGTTTCTCCTTCTCCTTTTCTTTTTCTTTTTGCTTTTCCTTTCTTTTGATAGACCCCCCCCCTTCACATCAATGTCGCAAGTCGACGGGCAATAAAATGACACGGTAACCTCGCCTGTCTCATTAAGGTATGGCGGCCCGACTATTAAAGCCACGGCACCCGAGTAAAATTGGGACTGAAGGCGGGAGACATGCAGCCTACCCGAGCCCGCAGGGGTCTTCCGCATGAGCTTTGTCTCACGTGACTGTAGTTCGACGTGTGCGATTGGCGGACCGGGCCTTGCCTGAGCCGGCCAATCAAGGTGGACCCCTGGAATGGAGTTGAGATTATGACAAGCGAGCATGGCGTGTGTGCAAGTGGTACAAGCAGCCGTCATGTCAATCTTGACATCAACCAACCCCAGGTTTTCTGGTTAATACAAACAGCCTGTACGGACGCATGGTGGTTATACAGTACTGCGGCATCGTGGTGTGTAGCATTCATTGTAAATTGTACTGTATTTCTGAGCGTCATGTAATCCATCTTGGTTGCAGTGCCAGGCCCGCTCCCTTGTCCATGGTACGCAGTACAGTACATTGCTGTGCTGGGGGGAAAAAATGGTGTCAATTGTTGGTTTTTTTACTTTTTTTTTTTTTTT
>NW_022158211.1:0-36690 GCF_003316985.1 Fusarium coffeatum
TTACTTATTAAATATATTATAGTAATTAGTAAAAGTATAGGGCTATATATAAGGTAACTAATCTACTAGTTGGATTGTAATATTAGAGCTTTAGAAGCTAAAAGAATATATAGTAAGGTTAATCCTAAGGTAGTCTTTATAAGGATTTACTTTAAACTATTAAGACTGTTCCCTCTTAAGTAAAACCTTTGCTAATATATTATATGAAATAGTACAACTATATAGATATTAAGTTTATTTCCTAATCTTTTATAACTTTCTTAACCTTATTAAAGTAAACAGGTTAATTGTTAAGGCGCTTTGTAATACTCTGGTCTGCTAAGCTACAGCAGTTAAAGTAAAGTAAAGTATGGTAAGGTTCTCTAACTACTCTAGATCAGATATAACTTACCTAAATAGGATAATAGAGAAGCTTCGAGTCTTAAAGGTTAGAGGCAGCTGCTAACTGTTGCTAGCCTAAATACTATTAGTAACAGTTATGGTATTTTATGCTTATTCCGGCGAGGGTCTATGTCGACCTCGTTTAGTAGATCTTCTCGTGATTTACCGTCGTCTTTGATCTAAGCCATCGCTTTACATCTACAACGCAGACAGCCCAGAATACAAACATTAGGAATACCAAGGATAATAATTACACTTTTTCTTATTACTTCTTTTTAAACACGATCTAAATAGGTATGGAAAGACACGTTGTAGGGGCTGTGCTTAATTCCAGGGATTAAACTTGGTCCCCTTCTTTGCTGTAGCTGACACTGGATAAGCTGCTAACTATCTCTAAGGGAGCATGTCTTTCGAAAACACTGTACTCCGCGATACAGGTGTTCGCGCTGTCTGTTTGTATTGACACTAATGCCGGACTTGACGAACATGTCCGCTCTGTTCACGGACATTGAGGAGATAAATACTGACCAAGAACGTCGTCTCCGTTCTAAGAAACGAGCTAGAAAGAAAGAGCAACTCAAATAAAGTCGACCTAGTTAACGATAGTACGCGTTATATAGGGTAATCCCCTAGACATTGACGCCCTGGTAGCTTCCCTGTGTAAGTAATATTACGAAACTACAATAAAGCTTGCAGTCTGCTTTGTAGTTCTTCTTAATCCACCCAGTTCTCTGGCAGAGCTTGGTATAGTTCTGATTAGTATCTGCGTATAATACAAGTAACAGAAGAATATTATCTTACCCCGTTACAATATCAGAGCAGGTAGCACTTTGCCTACTTTATTAGAGATGCAGCTTGTATTCTATACCTGTGGCAAATTTTCGTTTTATCTATCTCTGCTGAGAACGTCTGGGTTCGATCTCTAAAGGTTAGCAAGTCATCTAACGATAGTAGAAAGGTCTAGAGGGAATCGTTACTAGGGTGCTATTACATTGTAACCAAGGCACTATCTTGATTAGTAAGAAATTCTCTACACGAACTCCTGGTTCTGAAAACGCAAATGCATATTGCTTTGCGTACAGCACTGCGATAGTACATCCCTTCTGAAGCTCCGATGATGCTATCTCGCTGCTGCGCCTATCTGTATAGAAGAAGATATGGATTCTATGGCTAGCGATATCTGTGACATCCAATTGTAGACGCATAAGTGTCCTAAAGTCTCCAACCTCTGCTAAGAAGCACCAGCATCGTTGTGGCCAGTGGTCAGTCCCATTGCTAACTTCAGAGAGCTTGTGCCCCGCTTCTGTCTTATTTAGTAGATCAATAAAACTTAAGCCAGGCTTTAAGCTCATCTTAATTGAGACCCGGAGGAATATCAGTTACGGCGGTTCCTCAACCGTCTCTATGTATAGAGTGGCCAGAAGGGCTTTCTTCGTGTTGTTTAGTTGGGCGAATATTTAGCAGTCGTCTTTGACCCCTTGCAAGCATTTCCCTAGCTGCTCTGATGTTGCTGCTGCTACTGTTGTAGCTCTGGCTACGGAATGAAACTCTTTTTTTATTTGTTTTTTCTTTACTTTGCCTTTTCTCTTCTGGTCACAGCTTTTCACCTTTTCCTTTTTCGCTTCAATTGCCGCGCCCCACCTTTCCCCCCACATCACACTGAACTATTGACAATAGCGTACTGAATTATCAATAATAGCGTTATACTAAGCCGTTATTTATTAGCGACAGTACTGTAAAAAGCAACTAGTTAATATTAATTTTAAAAAAGCTGGGTTAGTAAAAGGGGGGAATGTCTTTACTAAATACCTTTAACTTAGACTTACCTCTTGTAACGTCTTAATGTCTACATCCAAACCTTAAGCTGTAATATCTGCAGCTGTGGACACTCATTTTCATATTCACTTGTTATCTAACGCCATGGTTCGTGTTATCACCTTCAATCTAGCAGTTCTTGTTACGCTGCTTCTCGGCGCTGAAGCCGGTCCCTGTCGACCGACGAGGATCGCCGTTGCAAGCGTTACTGAGACTACCTCAACGCTTGCTGCTGACACATCGGCTACATCAATCGCTTCGACTACTGTTACAGCCCTAATAGATACCGCCACTGTAACCCTGGAGGATACTACAACTACAGCCGAAGCCGAACCTACTACCACGTCCGCGGCTGCAGTCTGTGTCGAATCCCAGTTGTTTGTGAACCCAAACTTTGACGACAGCATCGGTGACGATATTGCACCTTGGACCAGCAACGCCCACCTCACCCAAAGCCAGCCCCAATCCGGCCGAAACGCACTGTACGTTCTTATTGAAATCGCTTCTTCAGCCCACTGCTAACACAAAGTCAACAGCTCCGCGACATTTGTCAACGGTGTACCCGATTACTACATCAAGCAGACTCTGCAGAATCTGAATGGTGACTATGAATTTTCGTACCATTACAGAGTCGTCAGTGTCAGCCAGAATGCCGACTACACCTGCAACATTCAGCTCACGGTTGGGTCATTAAGCAGTTACGCTGAAATGTACGACACTGTTGGTGGCTGGAGGTCAGGTAGCGTTAGATTTAGTACTTCTGACGACACTCTTGCGCAGGCGGAACTACAGTTTGGCCTATCCTGCTATGGGGAATTCACTGGAATTCAGGTGGACATCGATACTCTTGCGTTTACACGAGTTTGTAACGCCTAGGAGTTTCTGGTGCTAGCGTAACTTGGCTTTTAGTGTTCTTAGACGTCTTAGGCTTGAGCTTATACATATAATAGAGTTAACTATAGACCTAGTTACCGGTATGGGTGTGATTTAGCTACAGGTTCAAGTCTCCAGAAGCCCATTGCATAACCTTTTTGAAAATAAATTCACCGTCGTGAGGCGAGTCAATAGACTTGAGACCATGGTCCAGGTTTCTGCTTAACCTGGCTGAGCTTTCCAGAGTCAGAAACATCTTAGACAATGAAAAATCCATTTCTGGGTGCCCCTGGAAGGTAAGGACCTGACCAGTTTTTGACATCAAGATCTCATGATTGTGAGCCAAGGGAGAGAGGTGGGGCCCAATATCGGTTACTACAATTTCATGGTTCTTATGGATATTCTTCGGATGTCAATCAGACTAGCCAAGACTTCAAACAGATCATCAACCTACCAGTGAATTAGTCTTGAACAACGCGGTTCCTTGTGGTAATATTGGGATTTTTTCGACGCCAGCCTGAAAGTCAAAATCAGCTGTCCTTTTCTTTACTCCATTCCATTAGTCAGAACTTACACATTGCCCCCTAGGTGACTTGTCCAGGGCACCTCCCAGCGCTAAAGCAATCGCCTGCTGGCCCCAGCAAATCCCCAAGATCTTAGGGCTTGATCGGTTCGTTGTAGCTGTCTTGATGTACCTCAGTGTTTCGCCCACCCATTTGGGCCTGTCGTTCTCCAAAAGGTTGAAAGGGCCTCCGGTCAAGATGATTAAGTCCTGACTTTCCATGTCTGGGAGTCCATCGCCTTGGATTGCAGCGTAAACAGTAATTCCGGCATCAGGCTTCGACTGGCGGACGAGTTGTATAATTCTGTCTATCATAGGTTTACCACCAGTCTCCTCAAGTATGAAGTTCTGGAGGATGGCGACACGAAACTTCTGCGAAGTCATAACGTCGAAAGGATCGTAACAGGATAGAATGGATCAAAGGAGTGTGGGAGACGGACGGATGGTGAACTTAAGGAATTTCAGTGATTTGTCCACTGAATGTGGACCCCGAGTGTTGAGCTGCACGTTTCTTCATCAGTTCACCCCCTGCTGCAGGAAGTTAGTGCTAATAAACACCACAAAAGCAGGGGTGGTAAACCCCCCAAATGGAGAAAAAGTTACAATCCCGAATTTACCTTACAGCACCGCTAAGATGTTAGAGGGATAGGCCACTAACAGTACAAGAGACGAAGATTTAGTAATATTAGGTAAGCTCAGGCCAGCACTTAGGTTAGTTTATTTCAGTACCCTAACCCCTAAGGAATTCCACGATAAGTAACGAAGAGTATGGGAATTACAGTTTCTGAAATCACTCTTATAGTTTTGCAAAATACCTTTATAAGCAGGCCGAGTTATCAGTTACATGCACATAGGTCAAAGGCTAGCACGTATTCATACTATGTTTTCAGCGGCGAATCAAGGAAAATCTATCTATCAATCATGTAAAGGTTCTTCTAGGGACATGCAGCTATATAAGATAATTGCAAACATTCTCCTGCCCTGATAAACTCTTAATCACGTCACCAAAATACCCAACCACATAATCCGCCGCCTTTTGTTCCAGCACCTGACTGGACAGCGTCATCGTGATAGCTAATCCTGAACCTTTGGGAACCACGAGGACATTGGCGGTGTTCGAAGGGCGGTTTGGCAGACTATATAACCCCGTTTCGCAAGTATGCCCATCAAAGTCACAGGTTGGATCATCGTTGTTGGTGAAGTTTTGGAACCTTACAAAGCTACCAAACTTGGTCCCAGAATCCCAGGAAGTACAGTTGCGAGTGATATCTCCAAGTCCAAGATTTTGTACCGGCATCGTCTGGATATGCTGCTGTTGGACTTGAGAGAGTAAAGCTTCTCTGTTGGGCGACCGAGGGAAGTGCACTCGTACCGGGATGATGTTAAGGCATGGACCGACGATGCGATCTTCATGCAATATTCCAAGGCCGCGGCCATGAACGACCTGGCCAAAAACAACATCACCAAGTCTACCTTCGCTGCTGTCAGGTGCGAAGAGTTTGGATAGTGTGATAGCCCATGCTAGTTTCACCAATGTTGCCATGGTTGAAGTCGGAGGTGGGGAGGTTGGTCCAGTCTCCAACGTTGCAGTCACTCCTTGAGGCTTTTCCCTGTCGCTTACTAAAGTGTCTCTCGCCGACAAAGGAAGGAGGTCTCTACTCATGACAGTAACTGCAGTATCCTCTAGCACATCTCTCCATACTTGATAGGTCTCGGGGGTTCTCTTCTCCCAGATATGTCTTGTGTGGTCTGAAAACTGAGCACACGGCGACATCTCTTGTCCGGTATATGCAGAACTCAGATCCTCGCAGATGGTATTCAAAGACATCCCATCAAATAAGGCATGAGGCATTCTCAGTGCTAGGAACAGCCTGGAGTCTCTCAACTTCAAGAGCTGAATCTGCAACCCAGGCTTACCGTCAACAGGTACATCCATAGCGAGGGAGTCATGTGCACAGTGCTTCTCCAGGTTTTCAACCTCTGAGTAACGCAACAACCTGACTGGCATTTCTCGCATAGTCAACTGGATGATGGACTTGTCTCCACTTGTACAGAAGGCCGTGCGCAAGATGGAATGCTTCTGAACAAGGGCGTGGCAAGCAGCCTCCAGACGATCTTGATCGACTCCCTCAGGCAGCGAGATCCATAGGTAGCGACTGTAGAAGTTGTAAAGTGTCATCACCTGGAACTCGGTCGCAGGGCTGGCCTCGATGACATTGCCCACTACCTCTTGTGGTATGTGGCTTGGGAGTTCATCGAGAGGAATTCGGCCGCTGGTGGAACCGCTTCTTAGCTGCTTCTTGCTTTCAGAATCGTGATCCAGAGTGTTTGATACCCCTTGAGTTACTGGGGCGCAAGCCAAGGCAATTTTAGACAAGACCTGATGTGAAAATATAGTGGCAACTGTCAGATCAATACCGCGACGTTTGGCAAGTGTGGATGCCGCCATTGCTGATATTGAGTCACCTCCTAGATTGAAGAAGTTGCTGTTCATTGAGACCGATTCGGTATTTAAACTGAGAGCTTTCGCAACAACTTCTTGAACTTCCCGATCATGTGCAGTTCTGGGGACGTCTTCCGTGCCTGTGGCGCTGGTCCTCAATCGGTATCGGTCGAGAATCTTCGATATGTTTCTTGCAAAGTTGTCGCGAAGGAGACGTCGATTGACCTTCCCTGACAGGCTAAGAGGGACGTCAATGAGGGGAATAAAGTAAGATGGGACCATAAAAGATGGCAGGAGTTCGCGTAAAGAATTGTTTAGCATCTCAATGGTGAAGTAGAATTGCTGGTTTGGTGAAACAATTAGCTCGAGCCCTCCAGCAATAGATGCTTTGTCGCATGAAGTCTGTTCCCAATCCTGTCTTCTATGGGAAGCCAGGAAGGCTACTAATGCAGAGCGATGTTTCTGACCCGGGATCTTGACACATTCAACTGCTGCGGCCTTAATGTTCTTGCAAACAGAGGTCAAGCAATGTTCAACCTCACCGACCTCAAGTCTCTGACCGTGAAGCTTCACTTGGTCATCCTTTCTACCAATGAACTGGAGGTGACCATCAGATGTCTGCCTGACAAGATCCCCCGTCTTGTACATCCTTCCACAGCTCGAACGAATCTCTGAGAGCCAGGAGGGGTTACTGATAAAGACCTGATCTGTCCTTTTCCGGTCCTTGAGGTATCCCGTTGAGACGATAGGTCCTTCAACGACTAGTTCTCCGATTGTACCGATCGGGACGAGCCTATCGTGGTCTGTAGGGTTGACTACCCAAGATGCAGCTCTAAAGCTGCGACCAATATCAGACGCTTGGCTATCAGGTAAAATGCGACCAATGTGAGAAATGACTGTACATTCTGCAGGTGCATACATGGCGAAGAGTTTCACTCTGTGCGCCCAGATATCCACGATCTGTGAAGTAAGAGGCTCACCACATGAGCCCAAAGTCTCTATGGTCGGCACATCTGATGGATCAAAGAGGTTGATGACTGACGGAGTTAAGAGCGCCCAAGTCGCTTTGAGATCTCCTGCTGCCTTTGCTGGGCTCCCTTGTCGTTCTCCTTCTCTCGGTACGCAGAGACAGGCTCCAGCAGCAAGTGTAAACAGGATCTCGCCAATGCTGATGTCGAACGCGAATGAGGCAAAATGGAAAACGCGGCTGTTTTGAGTGAGATTGCCATGCTGTCGCATGACGGTCGCGCTTGTAGTAATGGCACCGTGAGAAAGCACAATGCCCTTGGGGATACCCGTACTTCCAGAGCTGAAGACAACGCAGGCGGGAGAGTCTAATTCCAGAGAGACAGTTGGCAAGGAAAGCTTAGATCCTCTGTTGTATCCTTCTATATATCCCCTGGGGTCAAAGATCGAGAGGGGAAGTGAAAGGTTCTCGCCGATATGCCTAGTCTGGTCGAAAGTAACAAGAATCTTAGCGTCGGCCATAGAACACATGGTTCGTAGTCTCTTGATGGGATGCAAAAGGTCGAGAAGGACAAAAGCTGCACCTGTCTTGAGAATTGCCAACATAACCACTGGCACCCAAGGTGATCTCTCTGCTAAGAATGGCACAAAGTCCCCTGGCTTGACGCCTTTGGAGGTGAGATGGAGAGCAAAGTGATTGGAATAGTTCTCCACTTGTTGGTATTTCAAGTCCAGATCCTTGGAGTGGACTGCAAGTGCGTTCGGTTGGGTCGTAGATAGCTGCCGGATTCTGTCGTGAATGCAAGTACTATCAGATGTGGGAAGAACACCATTCCAATCTCGTAGCGTTTCTATATCTTGTAGAGGTGCCGTACTGATGTCCTTGACGGCAATAGACCCTAACGCTGTGATCTGTCGCATAACATGGGCTAACTGCCTGAGAAGACTCTCTCCAGCCTCCTGAGTAATTAAGTCAGAGTCAAATGCCGCTGTAAATTTCACTCGGCCCTTTTCTGGCCGGCAAGTCAAGGCGAGGGGATAGCTCGCAAATGCTTTGGCATTGTCATACGTTGAGGACTGGAATAATGAAGAATCCTTCTTCTGCTCTTGTGGCTGCACAATGAGTAGATTCTGGAAGTTACACGCTTCGGCAGCTTGCTCTCCAAACTGTCGGATTCGTGACAACCCAGTCTGCTCGTATGGAATCATCTCAATGAACTCACTCTGGACCTGTGCAAGACTCCTGTTGACAGATGTCTCAATTTGCAATTTTATGCGAACAGGTAAAGTGGCCACTGTAGGCCCACTGATCTGATCGATGCCGTCAAGATTGGCATTACGACCGCTCACGGTGGCACCAAAAACAACATCATCAGAGCCTGTCTGGCGCCACAGGACAATCGCCCACGCAAGGCGGACGATGGTAGCAAGTGTATACTTGGTGGACCTGCCTTCATCAAGAAGGACCTCGTGTTGGAGCACAACGGTTTTAGCAGTGTTTACAGACTTCGAGGCTGTGACAGGGAAACGATTAGCCTCAAAGCCAGAGAACAGTTGTCGCCAGAATGACTCAGTCATCGCAGTGTCCTGATGGAGTAGATGACGAACGAAGGGGTTGAATGGCTTCATGTCGAGTGCTCCTCCTTTATACGAACGCTCCACTTGAGACAGAGTCAGGGCCAGAGACCATTCATCAAACAAGGAGTGGTGGATATCCAGACGGAACGACTCGTCGTTCAGATAGAATCTGGCTAGAGGACCATGATTGATGTCAATAATGGCTGAGAAACCTGTGACCGAGGAGACAAGCTCCAACGGCAGTCCAGCTTTTATAACGACCTGGTAGAGGCCTTCTGTTGTTTGCACCACCCGGGTTCGAAGAATGGGGTTATGATACCAAACTTCTTCCAAAGCAGATGTTACCTTGCTGACATCCAGTCCCGGAACGAGGTTCCAGATGTAACTACCAATGTACGCCTGCGGGTCTTGCGCAGTCAATGCTATTAATCCTTGCTGCATGTGCGTACAAGGGTATACATCCTCGATCTCGTCAATTAAAAGACCAGTTGCCCTTGCAATAGAATCAATAGTTTTCTCCGAATTGACAAGCAGTGAAAGCGGGGCTAGTGTCTCCAAAGTAGAGCTCAGGGTTATTTCAACCATGACTAGCGCCATCTCTGATAAGACGGATGTCTTGAAGATATCAGATACCGGAACACTGAAGCCCTCTTGTCGGAGGGTGGCAGCGAGTAAAATAGTGGCCATTGAGTCACCGCCTTTTCGGAAAAAGCAGTCATTGCGAGAGATTGTCGAGTCATTGATGCCCAGAATTCGTCCCCAAGTCCTGGCAAGGACCTTCTCATTGGTAGTAGAAGGCCTTTCTCCAGCAGCCAAGTCTTGATTGATGAAACGAGTCTGAATGACGGATAGGGCTTGAGCCGCCGTATCCTGTAGGAGAAGTCGATCGAGTTTGTTGGAAGTTGTGAGTGGCATATTCTGAAGGAGGACAAAGTTGGACGGGACCATATATGCTGGTAGGTTATTAAGCAGGTATCCTTGAAGGTCTAATTTCAAGTCATCGATACCCTCCAGCTGCTCCAGTAACAGTTGAGACGGGGTGAATGTTTCCCTGGACGTATCGCGTCCCAGAAAGCCAACAAGCTTGTTGGAGCCATTGTTCCCTGCCTTGACAGCAACGGCAATAACATAAGAGAAACCTGTTTTCGATACTTGTGGACATGCTGAGATGTGGTGTTCGAGTGCGCTGAGTTCAAGTCTTTGTCCGTTGACTTTGACTTGATGATCCCGCCTTCCTGCCAGCTGCAATGACCCATCAAGATTGTATCGCACCAGGTCGCCTGTACGGAAAGTTGGCTTGCCAGACTGATGATGGCCGTATTGCTCATGAATCCTTCTCTTCCATGCTGGCTGTGAAGTGAAATATTTGTCCGTCCGGTCCTGATCGCCGAGGTAACCGCGAGAGACAGACGGGCCCTCGATGACTAGTTCACCCAGAGCACCGATGGGAGCTAACTTGTCGGGCTGATCGACAGCGACAACCCATAATTTGGAGCCACATCCATAGCCGATGTTGCTTGCTGAGAAGCCTGGTTTGAGTTCTGATGCTAGTGCTGCGATACCAGTGCTTTCACTCACTCCATAAGCATTGAAAAGCTTGACGTGTTTTGCCCATGTCAGGACGTGGCTTTCCGTCATTGGCTCTCCTCCAAGTACCAATCCTCGTAGCGTAGGACATGAAGAGGGACTGAGAGTACTAGCCATAGAGGGGGTAAGGCTAGCAAGGGTGACCTGATGCTGCTTCATGAACCCAGAGAGGTCGTTCAATCGATCATCCTCAGATGGAATGCAGACGCAGCCACCAAACATCAGGGTAACAAGAGTATCGCGGTTGCTGACATCGAAAGAATATGACGCGAACTGCAGCATCTTTGTCGTAGTATCAATCTTGAGGGCTTTGGCATTGGCCATAGCCATGCAGTAAAATGCAGCGTGTTCCGTAGTGATGCCCTTCGGTTTACCTGTTGTTCCCGAAGTAAACGTGACGTACATAGCATTCGATGTGCTGACGCTGACGGTTGGCGATCCTGGCTCATTGTCTAGAGGTATAGACTCCAACAGTTCACGGACCCCATCGCCAATCACAATAGCTTGACAAGCGAGTTCCTTGGCAATATGACTATGCGCCGATGAGCACACTGCCACGAGTGGATGCAATGGCGAGCTCAGAGTCTGACTATACTGCAAGGGATGAGACGGGTTGATGAAAAAATAGGCACCACCAGCCTTCAGAACAGCCAGTTGAGCAACAACTGCCCATCTGGACTTTTCAAAAACAAGAGGGACGAAGACTTCAGGGCCGACGATACCAAGGTGTTGGATCCATATGGCGAGACCTGTCGCAAGGCGGTCGAGTTCTTGGTACGTAAGATCCCCATCCCAAGCAGATACAGCAATTGATTTGGGCTAAAGAACAGAAGTCTGAGAGATGACACGATGGATGGGTTGTGGGCTGGGGTCTTCCTTAGCCGATAGAATGTTCCATCTCGCAAGTCGGTTGATGTCACAATCACTACAGATCTCAAGGTCTCCAATGGAAGAGTCAATATGGAGAACAATCTCCTCAACTGCCTTGGCGACTGTAGCTGCGACCATCTCAGCTAGTGTGGGAAGAACTACTGACGACTTGTAGTAAATCACAACGATGGGGACATGTGTTTCAGGTCTTTGGGAGAAGCACACGGCAAGGTCGAACTTGAGTGAAGTGTCAGTAAATCTAGGCGATTTCTCGGATTCTTTCTGGGAACCTCACCATTTCTAGTTCATTTGTCATCCTCCGATGGTCTTCATGTGGAATGATAACGGAAACAGCACCCCAAAATGTGGTACGGCTTAGACCTATCGATTCAACATCCTGTAAGTCCCACAGGCTTCGTACAGGTTGCGTGGGTGATACAGCACAATAGTAGTTCCTTGAAAAAGTCAGCTATCAGCAAAAGGAAGACTGACTACCCTGGACACTTCACCTCTCGGGACCTAAGCAAGTGAACCATACATCCTCAGAGCCAGTATAGCTTCGAAGAGTCAAGGCCCATGCTGCTTGGCAAAGGCTGAAGAAGGTCTTGCCTTCCTCCATCAACCAATTAGCCAGGGCTTTGCTACCCAGGCTTGGACAGTCGACACTGACGGTTTCCAAGTGGGTTTTGAGCGCCTGAGCTCTAGGCGGGACATCAATCTGTGGCACAGAAAGTGCTGATACTGCTGGAGGAGCCATGACGGACAAAGCTGAGTACAAAGTTTACTGCTGGACGTAGCAAAAACGGTCACAATGGTTTTGCAATATAGATTGACAATAACACACACAGGCGTATTTACAGCTATCTTTCAACCAAGCTAAGCTTTTTAAAATCGCAACGCACGCACAGTGGTTTCGCCATTCCGCAAAGCAGGCGATCTGGTGAAAGGCATCTACTGGATTTGACTTGTTACATCCAGCTAATGGAGGTTTCAACACACCACAGGTCGATGCCACTGGTGTGTGTCTATCTGTTACATAGTGAGCCAGACAAGCGAGACAAAAGTACCGAAGATCTCGATTCGTAATCTGGCATCCATGAGCCGATAGGTCTTAGTATCCGTAATGCAAACGCCGAGTCATTCTGGTGTCGGTGTGTTTGCTACCCCATCGTCGTGACGAAGAACTCTTGTATCCACAGGATACCGGGGGCCATTCCTAATACCACCTATCCAGGGACTCGATACACTTGTACAGTAAGCCACCGTCTGAGTGGGAGTCTGTGGAGTTATAAGTTTTCTGTCCGAGGCAGAAAGCCCTGGTAGTTGCTTGACGCAGGCTAATTCTGGGCCACCAGGGTCATTTTTCTATCTGTTGTAGTCCCGATCATTTCAGTTATACGATACCCAGAAAAAGTACCCTGCAGGGATACGCAGCAATGAATGGAAATGGATGGATCGCGAGGAGGGTGTAAAGTCAGGAAGGCGGATGTCACAAGTAAACACCAAGATAACTGCCAAGGAGAATATTCCCTTCATAGTCCACCGATTAGTGTAAGTATGGGAAATAGTTGTTGAGTCATTCACTCCTGTGCTTAGCTAGACGAACTATTGGAGCGATACCAAGCCGACAGGGCGCGTATGCTCCTTTGAATCCTTCCGTTGCCTCAGACCCACAAGTTATTTACCCGTGGTGAATGGTGAAGCCAAGCATGTGACAGCTGAGCTCGAAGGCAGCCTGGATCTGATTGCTCATCGTGGACCAGACGCCCGGGGCCGTTGGTTCAGTGACGACCATGGTGTTGGTGAGTTCTGTATTCTGTGTAGTGTTTTGTGTTTGTGAATATACTAAAAGTGTCAGGTCTCGGGCATGTTCGACTGTCCATTATCGACCTCAGCCCTAGTGGAAACCAGCCTTTCCATGATCAAGAGGGCAGGGTCCATGCCGTCGTCAATGGTGAATTGTACGACTATGAACGTTACAAGACTCAATTGTCTGATGAGTTCAAGTTTGTCGGAAACAGTGACTCCGAGATTGTCATTGCCCTTTACAAGCATTACGGTTTCTCCTTTATCTCTCACCTTAGAGGCGAATTCGCATTTGTACTATGGGATGAGAATCGCCAGCAGCTCATAGCGGCCCGAGATCGATACGGCATCAAGAGTCTCTATTATACAGTGCACCAGAACAAATTGTTGGTAGCAACAGAGATCAAATCATTCTTGGCATTTGGTCTGCAACCGGAGTGGTGTGTCCGAACACTTCGAGACCAAAGTTGGAGGGTTGACTCAAGCACATTCTTCCAAGGAGTGCACAAGGTAGATTCAATCATACCGGTAGTATTTATGATAGGCATCTAACTAGCACGCGTAGGTCCTACACGGACATTATCTCACATGTCGACCCAATGAGACAGAAGAATAAAAGCCGTACTGGGATGTTGAGTACCCCGACAAAGTAAGTATAGCATCCCATTGACCGATAGCTCCAGACTATTAATACTCCTACAGTGGATTGAAGATCACCGATCCGAAGACGAGATGACCGAAGGCGTCAGAGAACGTCTTCTAGAGGCCGTAAAACTCCGCCTCAAGGCGGATGTTCCTGTAGCTGTCTACCTCTCTGGTGGAATAGACTCATCATCCGTTGCCGGCATGGTAGCCCATCTCATCAAGCAGGGCACAAACCTGGGCAATGAAAGAAGTTCAGCCCCCTCCAGTATGAAGTGCTATACTGTCCAGTTCGACGAGGGCAGTGGGGCAGACGAGTCGGGTACGTAATCTCATTTCTATCCTCAATTACTTCAAGACTGATGAACCAAAGCAATTGCTCGTCGCACTGCGGACTGGCTCGGTGTTGATATCCATCTAGTCAAAATGGATGAAGAAGCACTGGTTGCACGATTTGAAGACACCACATGGTACAGTGAAGTCCCTCTACCAGATTTAAACGGAATGGGGCGACTGGCATTGGCAGAAGCTGTGCACTCTCAGGGTATCAAGGTCGTTATTACAGGTGGGTAATCATTCCAGAAACCGGCTAGCAATAGCGAGATATCTAACTCAGACCAGGCGAGGGCTCCGATGAACATTTTGGAGGTTATGATGCCTTCAGATCTGACTCACTGAGCGAGGCCGATCATTCGTGGCCTTCCATGATGACGAACATTGAACGTGAAGAAGCGTATGCTTTGGCGAGCAAACAGGCTAGGTATGGTATCTTTGGTGATTTTACGCCAAAGCTACCAATCTCGACGAAGCGTATGTTCATATCCAGTCACGTCATCAGTTCCATCGCCAGGGTCGGAAGTTTACCGTTCTCGAATTGGACCAAGGCCTATGGCGATGGCGTACCTGAGACGTGTCTTATTGAAGGCTTGGATGGTAAAGTTCGAGACAACATACTCAACCGCTGGCATCCTGCTCATACAGCACAATACATGTTTGTGAAAACATTCATGCCCCATTTCATCTTACGATACAATGGCGATAACATAGACATGGTCCACCAGATCGAAAGCCGCTGTCCTTTCCTCGATCACCATCTGACCGAGTACGTCAATAACATTCCACCTAGTCTGAAAATGAGGTACAACGCAAAGGACAAGAGCTGGCGCGAGAAGCATGTTCTGCGAGAAGCCGTCAAGCCTTATGTCACCGATGAGGTTTACAATATGAGTAAGAAAGCTTATATGGGTCCTCGGAAGTTTTGGTCCGGCGGACCGCTGCATAAGAAGATTAGCCAACTGGTTACTAAAGAAAACGTCGAGAAGTTGGGTTTTGTAGACTGGGAGGCTGCACAGGATGCCATGGATGGGGCCTTTAACAGGCAAGAAGCCCTGCCTCTACGTCGAATTATTACTGTAGCCCAGTTCATCGTTTTGGGACAACGCTTCAGCGTCAAACGAGCCGGAGCTAGGTGAGCTGAAGGTACTAGACTAGCTAGACACATATAGAAAAAGTCAAGATGAAGTGAGAAATCAATCTTTCGGTTCTCAACGAGGGTTCATACTGTCTGTCAGAACATATATGCCAGATGAAAAGCAATCATTCAAGTTTCATCATTATTGAGGCTTCAAGACTGTGAATAATGATAGGTTATGTTTGTGCAGTTGATATTGAACCATGGTCATACTGATTTACAAGCCACCATCACCAGAATGCTGCGACCCGAACCTCAATGCTTTCCCTAGCTTCCGCCTTCTCATCCTGATCCACCAGCTCGAAAGCACTATGGACAGCTCCCCCAACTCCAAGATCAGACTTACCTCTGCCGCCCTCCAAAGGTGCTCGTGCATGCGCTTCCATCTCGTTGTCGAACAATTGAATCACCAGGACGTCGGAGGGTTGTTGATCTGAAATGTAGTGCCAGTCATGCGAAGTCTTTTCCTCATCCTGCGGTGCGTATGCGAGGTAGCTTTGGGTCTGATACGTGCCGTCATTCATATCAGGCCCTTCAACATCTTGGCTGTTACTATTGCTTATGATGCGGTATAGGTGAGCAGGGATGCTGTGGTCTGTTGGCTCGCGTTGATCAGAGGGAACGTAATCAGACACGGGAAAAGAAGCCGCCGATGAAATAGCGAGAGGGTCACGATGAACCGTCTTCAAGGGTCGCCATATCGAAAACAGCGCAAAGTGAGGTATTTTACCTTCACCGTGCTTGTCCCCGCCATAATGGTTCTTGACGTCGTTCCATGGAATGCCTGATTCAAGCAAACGGTTTTCTGCCACAATTACATGCTCAGCTGCCAAAGCAACCTCGCTATGATAGCGACGAATATGGTGCCTTGCGCCTTTTGGAGTACAGTCCAGATGCACCTTTGGGGCCGGACATACACCATCTTTTATATAATTACCAAAGATCGGTGGAAACAGGTGAGATGTGTCATCTTGCACTTCGGGTTGCGCATCCGCCTCAGCTCCTGGAGCCGAAGAGCCATCGCCCTCGCTATACAATCGGTTTCGCACAACCGCGGCAGATACCACTGCCTTCTTGCATCCCGTTAAGTTCTGAACGAACTCTACCACTTCAGGAAAGTAGACCTCACGAAGGAGCTTCTCATTATTCCAGCTGGCCCGATTGTAAGGAGCTGAGTGTAGAGCTGAGGGGTGTCGACGAGCGGTAAATCCATGGACTTGAAGACTGTACGGAGAATCCTCTCCAAGATCCAGAGACGGCCGCAAGTCAGTGAGAGGCAACGTGACGATATCTCCGAATTCAGAGAGCGACGGCAACAAATAAGCTTCTGTGCTCGGGGTGGGCTTGGCTCCTCTCACGAGGTAGCGAAACTTTCCCAGTTGCGATTGAGGAACGGCGGCCATGTTGACGATTCTTCTTGTTTAAAAAAATAAAATAAAAAGATACGAAGACTGATAACAAACACCTGAAAACAGCATTCTAACGTAAAAAACTGTCAAGTGATCAACATATCTCTTTCTATCACACTGTCTGTCCGATGTCGCATTCGCAGGCACCTAACTTATTTCTGACCTACCCTGTTTCACAAATGACGTGCCGACGTCTGAGCGATTACACATCATTTGCATGCATCTTTGCCAAGACAAATCCCACACAGATCCCGCACCAGTTCAATTGAATGGGGGAAGGAGGGCGGCCCGACGGATGGCAACCCCTACGATCCTCTCAACTTACCTTGAAGTGTAAACAAAAGATCGTGGGTCCCGAAATTACGTACAACTCACTGGCAGGTGGTTCATCCCAGTCGGATAGCGCGAGTCATGGCGACCGCCCCACAACTCTTCATTCTCATCCCCTTCGAAGTCATGGATGTTGATACTTCGGCCAACACTCGGTGAGATGGATGTCTACTGTGCAGATGGACTAACCTCATTATACCGTTCTATAGTCATCGGAGCTACAAGTGTTCCGAACTTCCGTTGCGGGAAAGGCCTCAACCCCCATTTATTCATAGCGAAATTTCTTCCATCAGTCGACCTCCAACTTCCATCTCCCCTGCTCAACAGTAACAGTGGCATCCGACACTTTTCTCGCTTACAAGTTTTTACTCGCTATTCCTCTTCCAAAATGGCTCGTATCCTCATCACCGGTTCTACCGACGGCTTTGGCTTCGAAGCAGCTCGACAGCTGATCGAGCGTAAGCATGAAGTCTACCTCCATGCGCGAAGCCAGGAACGCGCCGAAGAAGTAAAGGCAAAATGCCCTGGAGCTGCAGGTGTCTTTATTGCCGACTTGACTACAGTCGCAGAGACCCGTAAGCTAGCTGAAGAAGCCAATGCTATCGGTGGCATCTTTGATGCTGTCATTCTCAACGCCGGACTCCTCTATGGACCCTACCGAAAGACAACAGACCTGGGTGTACCATCAAGTGTTTTTGTCAATCTTGTGGCACCTTATCTCCTTGCAGCCCTTATCAAGCCGCCTAAACGGCTGATTTTTGTCGCATCTGTCCTTCATCACGAGGCCAGGACAGATCTCAAGGACATATTTTGGTTGGAACGCGAAGAGCAATGGAACGACTTCCAAGCATACTGCGACTCAAAGTTCCACGTCGTTCTCCTGGCTCATGCTATGGCAAGACGATTGAGGGAAAAGAATACCTCAGTTATTTCCCTGCACCCTGGATATGTCCCTACTAAGCTTGCGGGTAAAGACGCTCCTGGTAAAATGCAGGATGGCATCGAGACGTATATTATGCTTGCTGAAGGCGACTATGACGTTACTCTTACTGGTGCATACTTTGACCCAAAGCGGGAGAGGGTCCAGCCACATGCCCTAACAGCCGATGAAGACAAGCAGGAGGCTGTTGTGAAGGCTTGTGAAGATCTCACTGGAGTGAAACTTGAGAGCTTTTGAATGTAGTTGTTACAAATAATTTACTTAGATACAAAAGCAGAACATCCACTCATTATGAAGTTGTCTCTTGAATGTGAAGACTGCTGCACGTAATGTAGTGAGGTCAGAAGTGGCTGGATGCTTGGCAGCTTCTATTAATAGCAATCTGAGTTCCTGGCACGAATGTATTGTTACGGTCGTCGGTGCAAAGCAGACCGGGATTATAGTTAGGCCTTGGGCTCAACCTTGTCGTGTCTCGGTAAAGATATCAGCGATAAGGTTGGAGCTAAATCAGCAAGCATCTTTTTAGTTCCACATGATTATTATAGTCATATTAAGCACAACTATAGAGTCGTAAATGGATACAGGATCAAAAATCTAGAAAATCGTTACTTATCTACAATTTCAAGATACATGAGAGAAACAATATCTTCAATTGATGGTCTGCAATATGCTGCAACGTGACTTGATGTCACGACGCAGAGAAGAAGAGAAGAGACTAAATACAGTCGTGATTGTACCTAAGCTATCGGGGCGTAGAAGCTGAACAATCCCTGAGGATCGTAAGTCTCTTTCAACTTCTGCAGACGGCTTTGTCTCCAGCTCTCACTGCCATACCACTGCTCAGGACCTTCATCGCCAAAAGCATAATTGACATACGCTGGCACGTGCTCTCGTCCAGTTCCCTCATGTAGGATCTCCCGGATCTTGTGGCCAACCTCAGAGGCCTTATTGTCCAACTCAGTTCCATTGGGTTGGTAAGTGATCAATGGACCGACGAGAATGTTCTGATCTCTGTAGGCAAAGGCAGTACTCTTAGCATCAATGGACTTGACGCCCTCGGTGGAATATCCATCAAAGGTGACCAGAGAGTTATTGAAGACAGAGCCGCCACGGACGTGCTCAGCGAAGAAGTCAAAAGCTTTCTTCTGCGCAGCGGGGTTGAATGTCTCGAGGTAGATGGGGAATCGCGGGTTCATAGCTCTATTCTTTTGACAAGGGCCGTCTTCAGTAGTGATACCGACCCACTTGGCAAGATCTGTGTAAAGACCCTTCTTCCTATCAACCGTGAGGGGCTTCAGTTTGTGGAAGGGGGCACTGTATGCCTTGTCGACTGACTCGACGCCTTCTTGGATGAGGAGGATCTGGACAATAGGCTAATGTGACTTGTTAGAACTTCGCGAGAAAACCGGTAGAATTGAGCGTGAATACTTACACCTGTGGGGTCCACATCAGGAATATTGTACCAGTATGACCAGTTTATCAAATCAGTTGGCTGAGTGCCATTCTTGAGGATGTTTTCGTTGGTGATCTTGTAGAGCTCCTCAACCTTGTCGCCCTTGAAAGTCAGACTTTCGAATGCCCAGTTCTTATGTTTAATGTTATAAGACTTGGAGGTGATGGAGGTGATGATACCGAAGTTGTGTCCAGCACCCTTCAAAGCCCACCAGAGCTCGGAGTTGGAATCAATTGTGGCAAGAGTCCCGTTGGACAGTACGATGTTCATCGACTCGAACTGGTCAGCAATGAGCCCGTGGCGACCCTGGAGCCAGCCATGGCCTCCACCAAGAGCGGGTCCGACATAGCCGACACACTCACAGCAGCCAGTGACTATCAGGATAATTAGAATGAGGCCAACCTGTTTCCATTTCTGCGCTTACCTGTCTGCTTGCCAGCCTCCCAAAGGGTGTGGGTCACAAGCTTAGATTTGGTTCCACCAAGGATGGTGACGCTCTTTCCATCCTCGGCGATCTCAACACCAGAGAGCTGATTGAGATAAATCTCGATACCCTGTGTCATCTGTCCCAAAGTGGTGATTGCTCCATGAGCGCTGTTGTATGCCAGGAAGGGCAAGTTCTTTTTGTTGGCATATTTGACCTGTAACAAAGCTTTAGTCAGGAACCTGAACCATACCGCAGTACTGGTAGGCAGCCACGATACGCGGAAAGGCAAAGACGACGAAATGGGAAATGATATACAAGTGTCAGGCGGTGGGTATGTAGAACTAAACTTACAATCTCGACGACATCATTCTCAGTGGCAGGAACGACGACAATGTTCACACTTGGGGTGTCGAGGTTGGACCATCGCTTCGAAGCAGCATCGAACTCATCAGATCCAGGGAAATAGACCTTTGCTGAGGACGAAAGCTCTTTGCTAAGCGCCTTGTAGTCGACATCGCGAGCCCAGAGGGTCTGGCAGGCCGATGTAGCAGCCAACGTGGCTAAAGCGGTAAAAGCTTGCAGACGCATGATGCCTTGGCAGAAGCAGGTTTGTCACAACTAACTAATGAAGGGCCGGGGAATCTGAGCGGATTTATTGACGCTGTTTTAATGCGCGTCTGCAAAGTTGAGGGATTGATGCAGGTTTCAAGACCTCCTTTTTTCGACGCTACGTTGACGGATTACTGAATATGGCTTGAGGTGACTTCCAAGACTTGACGGACCGTGCCGGTGTTGCCGTCATTAGTCCTGTTCATCATTATGAGGAGCCCAAATGAAAACGGAGGTTCCGGAAGGATGAAAACCCTACTAGCACAACGATACTGGGTCAGATTCCAACTTGATGCCGGATCGCAGGGCTCGTAGAAGAGGCGGAACCAAAGGAATACAGTACGACCAGTCATGACGATACAAAATGGTTGGTCGAGAAGATTATAGGCAGACCCCTGTTCATCAGCATATCGTGCAGTCAACTGGAAAGTTACAGATCGAGAGCCAAGCTGCCAAGTCATCTCATTCTGATCCCAGGGGTTCCTTCAAGGTTGCTTCCAAGACATCAGGTTCCATAGCGGAGCCACACAGTGCATCTAGTTTGGGGTGTATACTATCTACTTAGGTAAGCCCCATAATGCTACTGAAGATCCCGAAATTAGGTTTGGGCTGATGTCGTGGCAGTGGGTCATAGCACTGCGACGCGACAAATCAGGGTAGATTTTGTCATCCTCGTAAATGATAAAATCAACGCTGACGCTCTCCCAGCTGCTTATTGGTTAGGTTACGTTGCAGCTCGCATTGTGACCTTGTGTCTCACGATAACAGAAAGGGAGAAATTAAGCAATGCATACAAAAGTCAATTGAAGCTGGTATGTACTTCACAGATATCGAGGGTATTTCTTTTAGTCAGGAAAATGTTGATAATCCGTTATGAGTGGGACTTCGGCAAGGCATGCCTCGAAACCTGGCGTCATAATCGCTTCGCTAAACTAATCCATATTCCAAAATACCTTACCTTACAGTATGGACAACTTTGACTGGATGCAAGTAGCCAAGGCACGGTGCCAACACGTCTTGAGAGGCTATGTGGAATAACACTTATCAAACTCATTACCGTCTGCTATTGAAATTTATAGAGACATATACAATTAGTAAAGCACTGTTCTGCTCAAGCCTCACAAAGAACGTTACCTTAGCTACTCTTTGCTATGTCCAAAATCTTTTTTAGTAATTAGTACAAAAGAGAAAGATTGAAGATCTAATAACCATTGCTAGGGAGCATTAACCCTATATCTATAATTGCGCCAGCAAGAGCGCCATCCATCATCCCATCCAGCTGCCTGCAAACACGCTGGGAATGAGTACACGCCGCCTATATATTCAAAGTATCTAGAAGGAAAATAGGAAGATTTATAGCAGCTTTGAGTAATACTTGTTAAAACTTCCCTTATTATATCAACCAAGTTGCTACCTCAAACAGCAGGAGAGGCAAATTCAAGGGGTATATGCAGGATTCGTTCATCTAAGTTAGATAGCGGTGTCCGGCCCAATTAGTGTTAATGAAAAGACGCCTAATATGTTCAGTTGAACGGCTGGAAGCGGTGTAGATAGCTTTGGAGAGCCGGACAGTGAGGTGTTCAAGAAATATAATCAGGGAGCTATTAGAATTAGAAAGACAACAGTTCTCATGATATTACGTGTTTCGAGCTTATAAATGCCCCATGAAGAGTCAGTGATGACTTGATTCCGTTCTGTCCAAAAAGAACACTAAACAGGTATCAGCGGACTGTTGAGAAAAGAACCATAAAATAGGGATAGTATAACGACATTGCTTAGTTCCTAGAACGTGATTCAATTGAAAGACTAAAGGCTCAATGGTCTATGCTGTTATGTTAAAACAAAGTGACCGCTAACGTATATCAACTGTTTGTTAATTAAGAATCGATTGGACCTGTGAAAAAGGACCTTCTCAACCTTGGGTTCAAGCTCTGTTCCCTTCTTCCTCATTTGTCATGTTCGCAATAAACTCAGTTGGGACACGGCTTCATTTACCAATAGTCTATGAACCTAGTCTTAGAACACCGTCTCATCTATCTTTCCAAGTCAAATTGGCTCTAAGCGAAAGAAATAGATGACTCGAGGTCATTTGTGCCGCCAAGCACGTAAGACGGGAATTGCCTCGCAGGAACCTTCTTCTGAAACATAATATCTAACTGTTCGTAAGTGTGACCCTTCGTATCCGGAACGTCAACATAGAGAACCACAAGATAGATAACTGCCATGCCGAAGAATATCCAGCCGATGTTTCCTCCCATGTTAGCCTGGTCTCTATTGAATAGGTACGGCAGGATGATTTGCCAAATAGTCGACACAACAGATGAAAAGGCTTGGCCCAGTGCCAGAGACTTGGCACGGAGGTTGATAGAGGACACTTCTCCAGCAACGCTCATGGATGCTCCAACTGCAGGTCCGTAAGAGATACTGGGAAACGCAACTGCAATGCCAATGACGGTAAGTGTTGCTGGTGTACGTGTCATGGTGCCGGCAATGCCCATAGCTAAGTATAGAGCGACACAGATACTAACTCCAAAGAACATCAGTGTTCGATAATTGAACTTCGACATTGCAAACACGTTCAAGACCGCGGAGACTACACCGCAGCTGACAGCTATTTGTAGAATCATGACAGTGGTATGGTTGTCCATGCCAGTTTGGTTGAGAAAATATGGCGCGTTGGAGGAGAGAACAGTGCCGACGATCTGGGGCATATACATGCAGATAAGTAATATGCGGGTGCGGCGCAGATTGGTGCCACGTAAAAGCTGAGCATACGATGTCTTCTGAACCGCAAGTCGACGTTCAGTTTCGATAGAGTGCTGTATCTGAACCAAGCGGGCATCAATTCCGTCCTTATTCGGTGAAAGGCGAATCAGAGCGTGTCGCGCTCGATCGTGCTTATTCTTCAAAGTCAACCAATACGGTGACTCGGGCATAAAGGGTAGTCCCAGCGCTAGTAGGCTAGGGAAGACCCAAGCTGCAGCAAACACAACACGGAAGGCCCAATCATTCATAATGGAGATTCGACTGAACGTTGCTGAGATTGCAAGCAAGAGTCCGAGGTTCTGTATTTCGATTGTACTTAGGTGAGTACGAAACTGATCAGGCTAGTGTTCATAGACTTACCAGCATGATTGCATACGTTGAAAGGGCAATACCTCGCAGAGGCAATGGTGCAATCTCCGAAACCCAAGTCTGAGAACCAGCTAAGATCAGACCCATCGCGAAACCGGAAGTCATTTTGCCACCAAGGAACTCCGCAGGAGTCTTCGAGACGAATGTGAGCGCAATGCCAGCTACCGCGATAATGATTGAAGCAAGAAACACAGATCGTCGGCCGAATCGGTCTTGGCAGTAGCCTGCCGAAACAGAGCCAAGCATAGTCGTGACGTTGTACAGGGAGCTCCAAAGAGACTGCCAGTAGGCTGGAATAATGAGCTCGCCATCAACATCGACAGAAAACCTCATCCTGTCAAGAAACCCGTAAGTATCACAATGCATGGAAGATGACAAAAGCAGCGTGTACTACTTACTGGAACGCGGGCATAGCTAAGCAAACCGACATTGCTAGGTTCTCGTAGCCCACCATCAAAGGACCAACTGTAAAGATGATAAGTCTTCTACCATCCAAAGGTAAAGTACACAAAAGAGGAAGAACGGTATACGAACTATTAGCCCACAGTGTCCACAGAACAATCTTTGGGTTGGCCTTGAGGCACTCCCAGGTCGTCTTTGAGTCTTCCTGAATCACGATATGTTCGTCGTGGACTGCTCCAGGTTTCCCACCGACGAGGACTTCATCATTATCGCGGGCCATAGCGAAGGTCCCAGGGTAGAGGAAAAAGATCAGTAGTAGATATCGGTTGTGGGGACAAACAAGGAGTTAGTCTTGCAATATGTGTCGATTTGAACTTTTGAAGCTACCATGTTCGCAGGCTCGCTCTACTTAATAGGGAGATATATGATGTGCCATGCTTGTAATAAGATTTATTAAAACCCCAGGGCTATGCCGTCGGCATATCCGACTCCAGATTCTCCGCAGCCCATTTTCCCCACGGGGATTTCCACTAGCCCCTGTCTAATGAGCTAAAGCAATGGATCCTGGCCTCCATAGACCAATGCGATACGCCCTAGACTTGCTCTCTCATGGACTGATAATGCTTCTGCGTAATAATCGATTGATTCGGCTATTCGCGTTGTTTATCCGGGCCCCGACACATATTGTCTCCATGACTATGAAATTGCGATTAGTCTTGATCACCTCCTGCCAAACTTCGCATGCATCGAGGCATAAACATTGAAACAATGTATTCAATTGCCCAGGTTAGTTTCAATAGCCATGTGCCGGGCCTTTGAATGAACCGAGGCTAGGATTTCGGGTTGAAATAAGCCGAGTTGTGTGTGCTCGGGATACCCATTCCGGCCCGAGCTCGGATGTTCCGATTGTACTTTGATAACGTAACCTCCACCTATGGCAATCATTTTATCTTGGGGATTTGCGGTTCGGGAACCCTATGAGCTCAGGCCCATGTGTAAGCAAGAATAGACGATCGACCGCAAACTATAACAAAAGCCAGCATCGACTTACTTCATTGGATTTGGATAATTACAATCCCCAAGGCTCTTCAGTAATCGCTCAAGCGACTAATCCTTACCTCAACATGGGCTCCCTACCATCGACGGATGATGACTTCTGCTCTTTACTCTCCAAACTCACAATCCAAGAAAAGATCACACTCTTATCCGGTCAAGACTTTTCTACGATCGCTGGTGTTTCAAGACTGAACATCCCGCCGATCAGGGTAAGTAATTACCCTTGAACGACTGATTTGCAATATTGAAGATAGAATAGGTCGCTGACTCAACCTCTGGCATTCGACCTTCGGGCATTGAAGCGAACCTTACAACTGCGTCCTTCCCTAACACGACTTGTTATGGATCAACATGGGATTCTGAACTAATGTTCCGTGTTGGCACGCATCTTGCCAAACAAGCGCGAACGAAAGGAGCCCAAGTTGTCCTTGGGCCAACCATCAACATCCACAGGGACCCTCGAGCTGGCAGAAACTTTGAGTGTTTTAGTGAGGATCCACTGCTCTCCGGAGAACTGGCGGCCGCGCTTGTTAACGGCGTCCAGTCTCTGGGTGTTGGGTCCTGCCCAAAGCATTTCGTATGCAACGACTCGGAGACTTTGCGACGATATTATAATGTGCAAGAATCCGTGGATGACCGCGCTCTCCGAGAGATCTATCTTGCGGCATGGCAGCAGCTATTGCGTTCATCTAATCCTGAAGGGATAATGACTGCGTGAGTGAATCTATAGCCAATCAATACGATCTTGAACTGACGAGGAGAAGATACAACAAGGTTGACGGTCGTTTCTGTAGCGAAAACTCGTCTTTGACGCAGCGGGTCTTGCGAGACGAATGGAAATTCAAAGGCCTTACTATGTCGGATTGGTTCGGCACTCATGCAACGACTGAGCCAGTCAAGGCTGGTCTGGACATCGAGATGCCCTTTCCTGTTTTCAGAGGAGACAAACTCCTGGCAGCAGTAAAGTCAGGATCCGTCACAGAGACTGAGATTGACACTTTGGCCTTGAGAGCTCTCGAACTTCGCAATCGGACCCGAGCTGCTCTCGAGTATACCGACGAACGGTCTGAAGTGGACGAGGAGACGAACAAACTTGCTCGAGAAGTTGCGACGAGCGGAATGGTCCTTCTTAAGAATGAGAATGATGCCTTGCCGATGAAAGCAAATCAATGTACGCGCATAGCTCTCATTGGCCAATATGCTTCCGACCCCGTTATTACCGGAGGTGGCAGCGCATCGTCTATACCTCAATACCGACACTCTCCGTTGGACATCTTGAAGAAGAGACTACCCGGTATGGTGCAATACTCTCCAGGCGTGCGGACTCGAAGGATTATTCCTATCGCACCACGCGAGAAGCTCGCATCGCTAGGAGAAAGGCCTGGTGTCCTCGTTAAATACTATAATGCGGGAGACCCCAAGCCAGTACTCGAGGAGTTCCAGGAAGAAGCAAATGTCTGGATGCTCGGCGAGTTTCACAAGAAGAGGTTGAATCCTGTTGGTTCGCACCTCGAGATGCGAACCAAGCTCACACCAGATACCTCTGGCAGGCATACATTGGCTGTTAGATGTACAGGTGCATTCTCCTTGTTCATCAATGGTCGTCAAGTTCTTTCAGGCCAAGAGGCGAATGTGACGACAGAGCAATTCATATTTAATCACACCTTGCTAGAATCCCGTGTGGAAGTTTCTATGGACGCCGGGGTTCCGTACAATATTCATCTGGACAT
Organism: Fusarium coffeatum; assembly: GCF_003316985.1. NCBI lineage: Eukaryota > Fungi > Ascomycota > Sordariomycetes > Hypocreales > Nectriaceae > Fusarium > Fusarium coffeatum. The sequence continues at coordinate 26,486 of NW_022158211.1, forward strand.
GGCGGGCCCTTCGAAAATTCAAGTTGGTGAGCCGACTCCATATGCGGCGGCTCTGTGCTTCGAAGAATGTTCTTCCGAAGATGATGCGATTGCGAAGGCTGTTGAGATAGCACGATCTGCCGACGAGACTATTATCTACGCTGGAAGGAATGATCAGTACGAGTCGGAAGGGTTCGATCTTGAAGATATCCGCATGCCGGAGAACCAGACGAAGCTGATCAAGGCCGTAGCAGCAGTTGCCAAGAAGACGATCCTGGTCATGCATTGTGGAAACCCGATTGATGTCAGTGCTTTCATCGACAGTGTAGACGCTGTTCTTCTTGCTCATTTTCCTGGCCAAGAGGGTGCGGCCGCGACTGTACAGCTCCTTTTAGGTGATGTTTGTCCCAGCGGGCGGCTTGCGACAACGTGGTTCAAAACCTTACAGGACTGCCCCAGTTACGGTAGCTTCCCTGCCCAAGAGTCAGTGGATGGAGATCCATATCTTAGATACGTTGAGGGTGTTGCAGTTGGCTACCGTGCTCCAGATTGCAAAGATAGAGCCAGGTGGCTTTTTGGATATGGTTTGTCGTACACAACATTTAGCCACAGCAACCTGAATGTTTTCGTGGATGAGTCATGCGAGCCCAAGAAACTCAGATGTGTTCTGGACGTCCAAAATACAGGCACGGTCTGTGGATACGAGGTTATCCATGTCTTCGTTAAGCCGTGTGAGACAACGAAGGTATGGAGACCAGACCAAGAACTCAAGGGATTCACAAAGGTTTCTCTGGAGCCTGGTGAGAGCCGGCAGTTTGAGGTGCATATGGACTTGGACATAGCCTGCAGCTATTGGGATGATCAAGAGAGGACTTGGAGACTTGAAGCAGGTGTGTATGGAGTTGTTGTGGCGGATCAGGTGACAAGATTTACCATTAGTAACAGCTCGACCTGGAATAAGCTATAGCGATTTGTAGATGTTGTTTATCTTGAATAGAAACATCATCATTTGTTCCAGCTTATGTTCTACATTTAAATATAAACGCCCAGGTCCATCTCCGTGACAGGATAACTGAACGGCGTCATACCCTGCTACCTATATTGGATATGTAAGGAGACTCGATTAAAACATGCCGTTACTAGGTACTATACCTAATCTTTTCCTTTGTTTATTTTTACTTTTGGCATAAAGAGCCCCCGCAAATAAAGTCAGTTGTTAAGAGCTAATGATATAAGTAGACGTCAAATAAACGAAATCAGGCTTTCGCCCAAGAATATAGTTTAACTGATACTGCACGAAGGATATTGAAAATACTGTAATGACCTTTTTCCCCTTCTAGACTGCGACCCTTGTGCCCCTCGTCGGGCTGTCTTCCGCCTTACCTCCCTTTCAATATTGTCCACACCCAATGATGAAGTTGCGAGAGCAAACGCGCTATCCAGTTTGTTGAAGCCGCAGTAGAGCGAAGGCCTACTGTAGCGCAAGGACTATTAACGTGTTCTCTGACGAGCGCATCGTGGACTTCCTGATACGCATCATAGCCATACAACCATGGCTGGACCTCAGGACATGTCCATCGACTTGGAAAGGGTGCTTTCAGTTCTCTTTTCCCGAGTTGGGACAAGAAAATCTCATCTCTTTTCTCCTGATCTGGTCCATCAAGCATATGGAACGATTCTCTCTGTGCAAAAAGAGACGTGTCAGCATGCTTCTATATGAGATTCAAGGCAGGACAAAACGGAGCTTCTTGCTTACCTGCTTGAACGTTTCCCGCACGATAGCTTCTCCGCGACTCTTCCGCAATTGTTCATAGAGTTTCAACATTCTTGGTATATCCCTCTGTGACTCCACAGCGCCTAGCAAAAGTCCGAGCACAGCACCGTCCTCGATTGCTGAGTTTGCACCTTGGGCTAAATAGGGAAGCATAGGATGGCATGCATCCCCACTAGATTATGTTAGAACTCCGTGTTAATATATTCCTGGAGGTAGCTAAGACTTACACGAAGACCAAATTCGATTGTGTGTTTACCCAATGCTCCATTTCGTCATCTGTCGATCTCAGTTAGATTAGAACAACAATACAGGTGCAGGACGTAAGTCTTACGATGCATCAACTTCCATCGGTCAACATCAGTGACAAGATCGAGGAAGCGAAGTAGTATTGGGTCCCAGCCTTGAAAAAGCGCTTTCATCTGGTCCACAGATCCGGGAAGCCTACTGACACCTTGAGGCAGGTCATCAGGAACAAGGAGAACAATATTATACATGTTTCCGCCTCGGAGGGAATAACCCACGGCATGTGCACCAGGACCGATCCAGAAATGACATGAGCTGTTACGGACCCAGTCGATCAACTCGGGATCTTTGATGTCCTCCAACTTTAGAACAACGCGGTAAGCAAGATCACCTGTAGGCTTGGGCGCATCTTTAGTAGCAAGGAAGGCACCACGACAACGAGACCACAAGCCATCGGCAGCGATAATCAGATCAGCCCTTGCCTTGGTTCCACTTTGCGTAGTGATTTCTGGAATGTTGAAGTTGACGTTTGTAACTTTCTGCGATAACTTGACCTTGGCGCCGAGTTGCTGCGCCCTCTCCAGTAACGCAGATTGGAGATCCACTCGGTGCGCATCGACAAAGGGAGCTCCGTACTTCTCTCGGATGTTCTTGTCAAAGTCTTTTTCCAAAGCAAGAACTTGGCCCGAATAACGATGAACAGCTAGACGAGTAGGCTCGGCGACTGAATCCCAGAATTGTTCAGATAACTTCCATCGGCGCAGTAGACGAGATGAGTTGGGTGTGATCTGTAGTCCTGCGCCAACCTTGTGAAATGTTAAAAATCCGCCGCTTATGTCATGGCTTAGCTTTTATAGCTTACCTCTTGGAGCGCAGTCGCAGATTCAAAGATGGTAACCTTATGCCCCGATAAAGAGCATGAGACAGCCGACGCAAGACCACTCAACCCAGCACCCACAATAATGATGTCGAGGGACACAGGGCTTCTATTGTGGTCGAGACTTGACTGTCCGTGATCGTTCATGATAGCAAGTTGTATGAAGAACTTTGATATGCAAAGGCTGTGCTAGTTGCCGTACAAGATGTTCAGGGTCGTGACTGTCAGCGTAATAGGTGTATATCAGTACGTGTTGGCATACTTCTTCTGTATAGAGCAGGTGATTCGGTCGGTTTTCCAGCCTCTACCCTAGACCGGACTTTTCCACTCGGACGTACGTGGATCTGGCCATGTTCCGAGCTCCGACTTCCCAGCACCAACATCGGCTGTTCTTGTCCGGGAATTCCGAACCCCCTGTAGCCGACCCCGCAAGTGTGATCTCGGATGGAACGGATAGTAAACCCCAATTTCGGCTTCTCAACTCGGCTTTAAGATCCTAACCGAATGAGGTCAAGCGCCATCTGACAACACATGAGGAAAGCTAAGGAGAAATGATAAACATTCTACATCGAAACTCAACCGCTGTATCTTTGCAGCTAGCATTTTCATTGCATCACATCTAATACCAACTTTCCAACTCTACAATGAGTCCTCAGGGTCCTTTCCGGCTCATGACGGTCAATACAGCACCAGAGCGGGCCAAGCGCGTCATTGGCGCCATGGTAGAGAACCTCAAAGAAAGTTACATTATTGATTACGTCGTTAATTCAGAAAGTAAGTCTCTCCCGTGGTTAGATCGGTTTAAAAAGTCTCTCGTATCGCGATGAACTTCTGGCAAAGACGAAAGGCTAATTGCATTGGGTTCAGGAGTCGAAGACGTTGGACCCTTGATCAAGCAACATCGTCCTGATGTCTTGGTAAGTCACAACTCCATCGTAAGAATGCAGCCTAGCGTATTCACATTTTAAAGTTCACTGCATCTATGTGGACACCGGAGCAGAGTCAGGAGATCGAAGCAATTGCTAGAACAATTATTCCCGATATCAAGTTCCACGCAATTCCCTACGGCCTTCAGGTGGCGAAGGGTCCAGAAGCTATCGTTGAATATCTCACTGATCAAGTCCCAACACTACTAGAGAGCTGAGATGTTGGGTAAAATACACTGAAGATACAACTTAATAGATCAAAAAGATATTCCAGCCTTTAGAAGAACAAACTTCCATGATATGTCAGCACAATAATTATAATCGCATCTTAATTGATCAGTTACTATTAATTGGAATGTGAGGGTAGAGCGTAACATGGTTGCTTTACCTAAAACTGTAGATGTTAGGCCCCGATACGGTTTCATGGCGGCATTACATGTATGTCTACTGCGTAGAAGGTCATCTACTGTGTTATATTCCTTTTAGAATCAAAATACCACTCGCCCTATCACCATAGCACAAGGAACACACCGAGGTATAGGCCTACAGTCTCATGACTTTTAATTTTCACTTATGAACTAGTTTTCCAGGTCCTGCTCCGACAAGGATTCGTTTTCAAACGCGTTTACCAGTGTACCAATATGAGGCAGGATTTCAACAGAGAACTCATCACCGTCGCTAATTGTAACTTTGGGCTTGCGACTGACGCCCACTCCAGCAGGTGTACCAGTAAGAATTACAGTCCCAGGCGGGAGTGTTGTGCCTTGTGATAAGAAACTCACGAGGGTGGGTATATCAAAGATAAGATCACTGTTCGAGAGGTCAGGACTCCTCTCACGAAAAGCAGATTTGTCAACCCAGAAGATTTGAACTTACTCAATATGGCTGTCTTGTAAGACTTGAGCGCCTTTAAGACCACGCATGCGAAACTTTGAAGGATCGGGCATAATCTCTTTAGAGATCAGAACTGGTCCTAGTGGACATGATCCATCAAAGCCTTTAGAGAAACACCATTGGGACTGAGCGAACTGGCTGGTGCGGCTGGATACATCGTTGGCTGCCGTATAGCCCAGGATGTAATCCATTGCTTCATCCTTGGATACATTCTTGGCTGACTTGCCTATAACCACTGCTAGCTCGGCTTCGTAGTCGCCGCAGTCATCCACCTGTGTCAGTCTGGGTAAAGGAGTGACAGAAGGCCAAGGGTCCCCAATCGAGGTACTGGGTTTTCTTATAGTATCAGGTAGTTTGCTGTCAATATGTGCTCGTCATCAACTATACTGACAGAAAAACAGTGGGAATGGTGGGTAGATCTAAGCCAACTTCGGCAGCATGATTCTTATACTTTATCGAGTTAGTCAGGCGCACACTGGTGATGGTAAAGACTTATCTCACGTTGAGCCCGATACAACGGATTGTGCCGACCTCACTGCTGGCCAAGGGTGAAAGAAGACGGCTGACAATCGCCGTATCTCCCGTCTCTTGCCCCGGGTCCAAGACAGAACGACCGGAGAAGACGTATACCTTTACCTCATGGTTCTGGTAGAGCGCCATGCCAACGTCGATATCATCTTTTTGCGGTTGGCCAATGAGAACGTTGGTAGGGTCTGAGATCGGAACAAAGCGCACCAGACCTGTGAACAGTTTTAGTATGATTTGATGCCCGCGTGAAACAACACATACGTGAGAATCGGGGCGATGCCATAGTAGGTTTATTTGAATAAGTATGACTGAAAGGATACAGGCTGATACACCAACAGAAGGCTGCAGCTTGATATAGAGGCAATCAATCTGTTTCCTCTGGAAGGATAAATCTCATTCAGCCATACTCTCATCTAGTGATACCCTCTTGTTCCCATGCTTTCCTTGCCCTAATCTTGCCGCACTGAAGTCGAGAGGCCGCTTTGATTCCGAACTCGGCGCCCCCCACCGACTCGGAAGCAACATGTCGGCCTTGGAATTGCCGGAGTTCGGCCCGATAGTTCTTGCTCCACCACAGCAAGCATACCACTTGGGTAGTCAATCAAGACCACAATCTCGAATGGCACTAGTGAGTACATAATCGTCCTGGACTCGATTTTGGGGTTGCTGCCATCTCTCAAGTCGATGCGTTCAACCATAGTCCTATTAAGCGATAAATTTACGTTTGGTTGAAGCATTGTCCAGTGCCCATCTCAAGTTAGATATTTCCTTTCCAGGCACTCATGACATCACAAGATGGCAACGATGCAGCGGCCTACCGCCAATTCCTCCCGGACCTCACTACGTCGAGGTTCAATACCATGAAAAATCAGAATGCACGCGCATACGCACAAGCCTTTCTCGATGATGGAAACCCTCCTTGGCTCCATGGACTATATAAACATTGGATGAGTCTACTAGAGGAGCCATTCAAAGGAATCACCAACGACGGTAAGCATCAGCGATACAACGCAATGGACGTTCCAATGATCTTAACAGACGATAGGGCATGTTCAACCTGGACTCTTCAGCCTGCAAGATGAAGAAGTTCCTATTCTCGATATAACAAATGCGGCCAACGCTGTCATCGAGGCATCCACCAAAGAGCAGATTTCGCGAATGATTCACCACATTGATTCACCTGAGTGGCGAACATGGTCAAATCCGGAATTCATATTCAGTGATAAAGGTATTCGATTGGATGAAATCAGTAAAACCCTTCGTGATCGTGTGATGGAGCTTTTGAAAGCAACCTTGTCTGCCCAAGGGTACGAAAAGGCAGTCGCCGCAATGCGCATTAACGGCTTCCTTGGCGACCTAGTCGAGTCCCGTACGATAATGAACGAATTCTCCTACAACTTCGTGCTCTTTGGAAGGCCTCTAACAAATCAACCATGGGGCTTCTCGTTTTATGGACACCATCTCTGTCTTAACGTCTTCCTATACAAGACTCAGATGGTAATATCGCCTTGGTTCACAGGGGCAGAGCCAAATTTAATCGACGATGGACCTCACAAAGGAACGAGAATTCTGGACGTCGAAGAAAGGCTAGGCTTGCAACTAATGCAAAGTTTCAACGCCGCACAACAAAACCGGGCCCAGATCTACAAGGATATGCACGATAAGGCGATGCCTGAGGGACGATGGAATCACGACGACCAGAGACACCTCTGCGGTGCATACAGAGACAATCGCGTTGTCCCCTACGAAGGAATTGAAGTTTGTAATATGGACGACGCACAGAAATCCATTGTGGAACAGATATTCGAGCAGTACCTCCTTTATCTTCCTGACAAAGCCCGCGCAATCAGACTTGGTAACATTCGTCATTGGTTTCATGAAACATATTTCTGCTGGATCGGAGGATTCAATGATCAAGCCCCATTTTACTATCGGCTTCAGAGCCCGGTAGTGATAGCTGAATTTGACCACCATTCTGGTGTCTTTCTCGCCAACAGTGAGCCAGCCAAGTTCCATATCCATACTCTCCTGCGCACCCCAAATGCAGGTGATTACGGTATGGCGCTACGGCCACTGATACCTGGACGGGAACAAGGGTTTATGTGGAGACAAACGCCATGAGAATTACCTGGAACATGATATAGAGCCAGTATACAGAGTAGCCTTGTGGACATGCTTACTCAAGTTGAGCGTTGTGATCAAGGTTCCTGTACAGTTCATCAAAGACAGCTTCCATCTCCCCAAGTGGAAAATTCAAGAATTCAAAGCCGGTCAACCCAAACTAAATGAGTTTCAGTAAGATAGTTCGACCTGATATTTACAGTGACTCACATCTAAAGGATTCCATGAACCGGGTGTAGGGGCCTGTTGGACGTTTTCTATTGCCGTAGCGTCTAGCATAGAGTCATCCGAGCCTCCGTTGGGGACGGTATTGAGCTCTCGCACAAAGCGTCGAATAACCTCTGCAGCATTTCGAGCGACAATAGACTCATCCATGACCTCCAGGATCTCGATGGCCGTCTCTATTAAGGCAAGCGTGCTTGTGGTCGAACGTTGCTTTGTTTGCGACTCGTAAAGGAGGAGCACTGAAGCTGCAATGGTAATGTATGTTGTGTTGTACCACCTGTCACTCTTGTGTAAGCACCTGCACCTTTTATAACTGATGAAAGAAAGGCCTACCATGTTCGAAAGTAGGTGTGAACCTTATAAGCTTCATAGACGATCTCGATGGTCTTCTGGGCCGAGGATATGCATTTCTCGACCGCCGCCATCAACTCATCAGATGGTTGGAGTCGCTCTCGTGCGTAATAGGTCACAAATGGCCGGAAGAGAAGCATCCTTACATTATGATATCCTATGATGGTTTAGTCAGATTGAGGAGTGAGTGCAAGGCTATTGCTCACGTAGTTCGAGAACAAGTCTTTGCTTCCGTCGCCAATCAGGTTCTCTCAAAGAGGCACCTCGTCGTTGAGGTAGAGCATCGACCCAACTATCCATTTCGTGCTCTATCTCACACGCTAGACCAATAGTCTCTGGAGTTGGCAGCTGGGAGTGGTAGATTCCGATGGACACTTTGCGCATAATACGACCGAATTGTACCATTGAAGAGATGATGGCGTACTCAGAATCATCGACGGGGGTCATCACACGGTTATGGTACTCGTCTTGCCCCAGTGTGTCAGGTCGACCGAGGAGAAAACTCATCTCACTAATGATCGGTTAGCTCGTGATCAAGTAGCCTCCGGGGAGTGGAAGAAAGGTACGGACATTTCTAACGAGTAGATGCCCCTGTATTAACTATTGTGTCAGCACAAGTCGAAGATATTAGCGAAAGAATTGGTTTTACTAACCACCATATTCTCGACATACTCATACAAGTCTTTGTATTTGCATTGGGTGTTTCACGATTCATGCCCGTGGCTAGACAGGAACGTATTGCCCAGCCCAGGTACATGTAAGCGACTGCATATGTAGTCAGCGCGTTGCCCAGCTCATTATTCATGGTGGGTCGTGAAAGGATCTCTGCACTCACGATTTGGGTTGAGTTCGTTCTGGCATACTTTTGCCTAGACACAAAACACAGGTCAGCTCTCTTTATCCGCAATGTACACATATTTACTTACCATAACGTAGAAAGCCTGTATGGTCTCTATTTTACTGCTGAACTGGATTTCGTCCAGAATAGTTTGGGCTTCAGCAAACAGTTTCCGACTCCATTGAAAGCGGTTCAGGCCATCCAATGTAGTTTCGTTCCAAGTCCGAGTCAAGGCACCCAAAGACAGAACAGTCAAATAAAGTGCGACGAAGTGAGCGTCACTACAGTCGGTGCCACGCCAGAGTAGATCGGCACGGGACAAGAAATCTTCCTTTTCGATTATTGGGTGAACATAGTGAATTCCCCCAAAATAACCCTCGATGAATGTATTGGCACGCTTCGAATAGAATCCGTTTGCGGCGAGAGCAGCTGTCAGGTCGGAGGTGAAATTCCGCCTTGAAACGAAACTCGGATTATGCAATACCGACACAAGTGAGAATGCTTTGCGTTCCGCTGGATTCGATTGAGTCGCGCGTTGCTCTCGAAGTTTTTGCAGGCTGCCTAAGAAAGACATTGAAGAAGTGTTGCCATGGTATTCGATGCCGTTCGTATGCTGATTGACCTCGGCAATCTCACTCTCCTCACTAGGTGAAACTCCTAGAGCGTGTGGTTCGTCACTAATTGACGTTGGTGGCAGCCGGGTTCTAGTTGAGACTGGAGATTGAAGTCCAACTAGATCTGGTATAGGAGTTTGGGAGATGGGTGTATGACTTAGTTCGCTGGGTTGAGCTTGGGGGTTGGGTTGTCCAGGCTCATTGCTGGCATCACTTCGACTTGCCCTTAGCATACAGCTCATAGTCGACGAGAGGGTCAATCACGTACCTTACTAGCGATGCCTGGTCATTTACCACTCGATAGCCTCTACCATACTTGCATTCAGCTCCACTACCTACACAAACGAACTGTCAGATAACATTGCAATCTAAACCAGTCGATAACATACGTTTGCAGTGACTGCATGGTTGTGCTTCGGAGCACTTGTACTTTTTGGAGCGACACCTCTCGCATGCGAGGACTGCCCGTGGGTTCCGCCGCCTTTTGACGACGGGCGCGGACGCGTCATTTTCCTGCTGCGGGTCCATAACTTCAAAAAGTGAAGCTGACACTTTATTGCGGATTGGATGAGATGAGTGCTCTGCTCTGCGACAAGATCTTGAACCACAATGATTTGTGGATAGAATGACCATGGCAGAACTTGTGTAGTAATTTAGGAAAGATTAGGCCGGACGATGGGAGTGGCAAGGGTAATACCCGCGCACGGCATCCGAACTGCAGCAGCCCAAACCCTGGAGTGCGGGGAACTTTAGCATGCTTTGCCGTGGGATGCCCTGTAAACAGCCCCTGGGATGTCATAAAAATTGTCCCCTAAGAGCATAAGAGACGGAATAA
>NW_022158212.1:0-27211 GCF_003316985.1 Fusarium coffeatum
AATAATAATAATAATAATAAAAAGCCAAACACGAATCGTGGTTGTAGAGATGAATGACCCGGGGTCCAGGTCTAGTTTTGCAAGCGGAGAGCAGCGCATCGCGAAGAGTCTCAATTCGAGCAGATTATGCAAAATGGCCAACTACCAAAAACATGGTAGTGAATGCTTCGGAACTGGAACATATAACTCCGATAAAAAATAATCCTTTCGAATGGTGCCTGTTCCTGAAGGATTCGGTGCCCCACAGATGAACTGGCTGATGTGAGCCACTTCACACTTCCGCAGCGGATTAGCAGATGGCTTACCTGTCGGAACAAGGGAAAAAGGTGAGCCAGCAAATAAGCCAACGTCAAAAATCACAATCTGGCATTCTATTGGCTGACAAAATAATAAGCTGTCATCCCAATTGCAACTAGGCACTTTTTTTTAAAACACTTTTCCGTATTGTAAACGAGAATCGCGGTCCTCATGGCTGTGTCTCAACGTCTAGAGGAGCGGCGGACTTTTAACCCCCTGCAACTCCGCTTGTAAGCCGCATCCGTCAATAGTTCAGAGGTACTTTATAACCACGTTCGCATCTCCTCGAAAAGCATTACATATCACTCTCAAGCAAGTCCTCAGCATCTATTCCATCAAATCATCATGAAGATTCTTTTCATCGGCGCAACAGGCTCCATCGGAGGCGAAGCTCTCCGCCAGTGCCTCGCTCACCCCAAGGTCACTTCAGTTGTCTGCTTTGTACGCCGCCAACTCCCCTCCGACATCTCAAGCAACCCAAAGCTTCAAACGGTCATAATAAAAGACTTTGCGGTCTGGCCGGAAGATGTTCTTCTACCGCACGTTGATGCTGCTGCTATGATTTGGTACGTCTCTTCAAGAGGTGATATATGCCAGAGACTAATACGTGTAGTGCTATGGGCTCGTATAGAGGAAACGTGAATGCAGACATGGAATACCCTCTGGCATTCCAATTCGCTTTTGCGCCTCTTCTAGAGAGGCAGCCGAAAAGACCCAGGTTCCGCTTCATTCATCTCAGCGGCGCGTTCGTTATTCAAGACCAGGATGCTAAACTCTGGGTCAACGACTACCCCCGAAAGTTAAAGGTAACTTCCTTCCACGTTAATCATTTTTAAAGATATCTAATTCTCGATCACAGGGTCTATACGAAGTACGGTCTCAAGAGTTTGCAAAAGAACATGCTTCCGTATGGCGAACCTTTATGCTCCGACCTGCGGGTGTGATCACGCAAAGAAATATGATTCTTGGTTGTATTGCGAAAATGATCCTGGGTGACGACTGGGTAGTGTTGAATAAAGAGCTGGGTGCGTACTTTACGTACCTGGCTATTAATGAGGAGAGCGAACCTGAGGGAACGTTCTTGATCGAGAATAGACATATCGTTGAGGGTGGAAGGGCGGTCTTGAAAGCTGAAGCATGAGGGTGGCCATGCTCAATCATAGACAATCGAATTGGAGTTTCATCATAGCAGGAGTCGGATTGAGCTTTCGAATATCTTTTACTTGATAGAACAAGCCCACTGACAGAAATTACTGCTGTTCCTATATATTTCATGAAAGTCAAGTTTTTTAACAATAATATCCGTGATCTCATTAAACAGGTGAACTGTAGACAAGTGGAATCCTGTTCACAGGTGGTAGTCATCTAGACGCGCAACTCTCATGCCTCGTCGTTCCCACACGCCCTCGATCTTCATATCTCGTGCACCGCTGATCTATGTCAGTTCTGTTCTTGAACCGGAACAGGGAGGCTACTTACTCGTCTCTCCAGATAATCATGGGCTCGGACTCGCCTTTAGGAGGATTTCTAAACACCATGTTCTTCGTCTGTCGAGCTGTTAGAATCAAGATTCGCTCTCTGGCAAGACAAGGTACACTTACCAATCCCAACGACAAATGGATAGCTGGAGGATCAACAGTGATCTTGTTCGTAGGTGATCCACCCGGAACCATGGCAGCAATATTCTGTGCTACGACTGCTGCCTGTGCTGCCCCAGGTCGAGCTGCCTTATGAGCTCCGCTGTCGGCAATATCACCGCAGGCGTACAGGTTCGAATAGGCTGGATCAGCAAATTGCAAAGTTGGCGAAACTTTGATGAAGCCATTAGTTCGGTTGAGGATCTCATGTCCTGGGGTAGGTTCCAAGTCTTGTAGGAACTGGTTGTTGGGCGTTTGACCAGTTGCTGGGATGACAAGATTCGTGGGTATCTTGCGGCCGTCTTTCAATTCGAGTTCGAAATCTGAGCCGTCTGTTGGGAAACCTTTGTCTGGGATGACTGCTCGTGTGCCGGTGACCACGCTATTGCGGAATCATTGTTAATGATGGATGAGGAACGAAAATCCGGGCGACTCACTCTACACCAAGCTCTTCCAAACGGTCGCGGATGATAGCATCCATCTTCGGATGATAGAGCTGCATAAGTCGATCTCTCGAATGCACCAACGTAACCTTCTTTTCGGGATAAACCTCCCCTAGATCAGTAGCCATCTGCACGCCGACGGCTCCACCGCCAACAATTACAATCGACTCAGCGTTCTTGATACCTTGCTGATATGTCTTGAAGTAATCTACTGAGGGCTTCTTGTCATCGTGTTGCATGTTACTCGGAGACTGAAGACGTGTTCCGGTAGCTACAACTGCGTAGTCGAAGGAAATCTCTGTTGAGCCTTGCCATGGTCGGTCAAGTGTGATTTGGTTCTTTTGCAGAGAGACGGCTCTGGCTCTCACTATGGCATGGTTGGTGGCGTTTGGTAGAGAAGAGAAGAAGCCGGTATAGGGGATAAAGGCTTTGTGTTCATATTCTGGGACGATGGCGAATCGGGGCTGGAGAGTCAGTATATGCTGGGCGTTGGGCTGGATGCGTACTCACAAAGGCGAATAGATGGTGAAAGTGACTATGTGGTTCTATCAACAGTACCTGGAGGAATGTCAATATCTAGAAGTTGGAAGCTAAAACAAACATTCTAAACTTACGCTGTGGGTGACAGGTAGAAGTGCAGCAAGTTCTTTCACAGCGGCCTATACATCGTCAGTAACTGTGACTTACAGCGACATCGGGACGCCCACAAGTCCAACAAAGGAGCCGCCAACAACAATAACATTCTTCAGCCCGGCAGTCATAGTGATCAATGGATTAAGAGAATAACAAATAATAAGAAGTGATTGATATGACCACAAGGATGTAAAGGGTCTTTTTATCTCGAGCCATCTTATCAATCTACAGGGTCTCCGCCGGATGTACGCTTTGCCGGACATCCGAATGTGCTTGCCGAAATCGGCTTCTTCCAGAATCCGGCATTCGGTTCGGCATCTCTTTGGCAAAAGAGCGAGTCGCGGTGAATTCGCACTGAATAGACCGAATGGATTCAATGAACATCTCCAAACTACAATTGGAAGCTAACGCGATGTCCGTTCATTTCGTAGCACGAGGTGTTGCGCGCGACTGTTGGTGCGATCGGCCACAAGCTGCGGCGCTCTAATGCGATGCAACATACTATTGCAGGCGACGAAATTCTGTAACTGGAGTATCTGTCGCCTGTTTACAATTCACAGAAGTTTTACGGATATAGGCGTTTAGTTAATTGTTTGCAAAATCTTGTCTGTTATACCGTCACAACGTATCCTGAAGACTCACATGGTTTTGCAGGGATTCTTTCGACACCAGAAACTGTTACAGTCGCGTCTCAGAATGTTACATGGAGCGCGCCAACTGACGATCAACCATCATAGCATTTGAGAATACTAGCAGCCCTACGCGAATTTATCTGCGACGCATCACTTGACCCAAAAGTCGTTACATGTCGCGACCGAAGACAGGGCAGTCAGGCAAAGACGTCTTTCTACCCTAGAACCTCTGCTCCTACCCACGCGTCCACCTTCCATCTTGGTCTCAAGATGCCCGCCCAAAGACATGGGTTTCAGCACGTGGGGTAACTTCACCAATCAGACTGTAAGGCTTAGCGGACACGATCTGGAGATAGCGGAGCCACGCCAATCAGGCCCAACAGTTCCTTGCATTTGGCGGGTTAGCGACTCTAGTTTATCGGAGCATGCCCTGAATACAGTGAGTCTAAGCCCTGGAGAGGAAGCAGCAGACTCAAACGAGTGGTATGTCATCCAATTTCAGTGTTGGTCAGCCAAGACCAGCCCGTTATTTTCTGACCCGTTGGATGGCTTGGCTATGTGACTTTTTTGACAGCTGCTTGCGCCTCTTTCTCCTCCTCTCTCTTCTCAATTCAAGCATGCCTCATCTGCAATGAAGTCATGCGACCTTCTCACGCAAACATTGGCTTCTGGCTAATATGGTTCATCGCTCTGCTATGGAGCTACCGGAACGGTTACGATGACCCCTCTTCCTTCTTCTACAAGAGCCGGATTGCCTTCGATCGTCGCTTCTCCGCAGCCCGCGAGATCCAGGTCGACGAGTACCTCGAGCGCGAAATATACCCCGTCAAGCACAAGCAGCGCACCGAAGTGCAGGTCGACAATGAGTTCCTATGTATCGGTATCCCGAGCATCAATCGCACCACGTCGGCCTTTCTTGCGCACACGGTCGGCAGCCTTGTTGATACGTTGACGCCGAATGAGCGCAATCAGATACACATTGTAGTGCTGCTCGCGGATAAGGACCCCAAGAAGCACTTTGCTTATGGCCAAGATTGGCTCTTTGGCCTTGCGGACGATGTACTTGTGTACTCCAACGATACCAGCGACGCAAATGCCGGGCCAGATCTCGACTACAAGGTCCTCCCCCACGACATTCGCGGCATGGGACGCAGCGACGATCGAGTCGAGAATATCCGCCTAGACCACTCCGTTCTCTTCGAAGCATGCCGACAACGAGACCCCACGTACTTCGCCCTCATCGAAGACGATATAATAGCTTCGCCGGACTGGTTCACACGGTTCAAGAAGGGCGTAATTGAGGTTGAGCAGCGAGCGACCGATGCGCACCAAGATTGGATGTACCTGCGCTTGTTCTACTCAGAGATCTTCATGGGTTGGAACAACGAGGAGATCTTTGACTATCTCAAGGTCGTGATCCTGGGCTACACAGGTCTTATCGGTTGTCTCCTCCTCGCTCTGCGCTGTCGCCAACGGCGTCACGCAGGATCCTTTGCGTCCAAGGACTTCGCACAAACAGTCGCTTTGCTCCTCGGTCTCTGGATCCCTGCCTGCCTCGCACTAGCATTCGTGACAGGCCGCATCTCGCTGCATCGTCTCTTTACGCAAACACCAACCGTCCGCGAAATGCCGCGCTACGGATGCTGCGCGCAAGGCCTCGTCTTCCCAAACCACCACTTGGGAGATTTACAAGACTTCCTCCGCGAGCCACCGTACCAGTTCCCAGGCGATATGATCATGGAGGATTATGCGCGCGATCATCAATTGACTAAGTGGGCGCTTGATCCGAGCGTGATGCAACACGTTGGGCTGGTGGAGTCTTCTGATGGTCCTCGGAGAGCTGAGGTGTGGAACTTTAGCTTCGAGAGGTTGCAAGGCGCGCGCGAGTGATCGACCGACCCTGATCTCCGTACCAATTGATGCTGGGGCCGTTGGAACGATGACCTGACTACACGAGTGATGCCATCATGTCGCGACGCGCCATTCACCAGCACAATGGCGACGGACTTGCCAACGACAGACTTAAATCGCTGTACATAACCCGACGAGTAGCACCGAGGAATGGAAATAGACCGCATATACAACACAAGCGATAAGCGATTGAGAGGCGCATATAAGGAGCAGGCTCCTCGAACACCACCGAACAAAAGTCAAAATAAACCTGAAGTCTAGAATATAGATACAGTCCATAAAATACCCAATTCTGCATCACCGCTTCCAATATAATATACCATTAAACTTTGCGATTCAGTAATTATACTAACTCTTTGCGAAAATAAACACGTTGAAAGCCATCCTCTGTCCGCCTCTCAATCTCCACAAAGCCCATCTTGGGATACAACACCAGATTCTCGACCATCGCTACATTCGTATACAGCGTCAAAGCGGTGCACCCTCGCCAATTTGCAAGGTCCTCAGCATACTGCATCAATACTCTTCCATAGCCGCGGCCTTGCGCCTTTGGGTCAACGACCATATTATTGATTCGAAGATCCTTTGCGTTTTCCTCATGGTAAAGGACGAATGCGCCGACTATATCCTCGTCGCTTGATCGGAGGACGAAGATTGTATATGCGGGCGATGTGAGAAGGGCCTGGTAGTCCGTTGACATTGGAGCTGGTGGTTTGTTCATGCGTGGGATGTATTTTGAGTATGCTTCATTGATGATCGACTGGATAGAGGGTATATCGGTAGCTTCAGCTCTTTTGAGTGAGAGGCCTGGGGAGGTGAAAGGAGGGTCGTCCATCGTTGGAGCTGCGCTTTAGCGGTGATGAAGCTGACTGGTTCCGAAACTTTCTAGGGGAACGATCTGAATTGCAAGTTGAGATTGAGAGATGTCCTTTGTCGCGATCAAAATGCTGGATTACACCCCCGAAGCCGGAAGGACAGGTACGACGCAGTGAGTCAATCGGGCAGCCCCGGCCGTGGAGCAGGGGTACTTACATCACTAAAAAATGGACTTTCAGACGGAAGACCACCACAAAATTCGGCAGCGGCAGCGGGCGCGAAAATGTATGCCGTTAGTTGAGCTTATGTACTCTGTGTCTCCAATAGCTCCTGCATTCTTCAATGGAGTTTTCAGCTATTGCCCAACCTACCTAGGATGATTAGAGCAACGGTACCCGGACCGGTCCGGCCATGGTTACAGGCCAATTGCCTTTAACTACCACGGTTAATCCCGCAATGGCATTGTTAAAGTGGCCTGCAGGTCAATCGCCCCAATAATTGAACCATCTTGATCGCCGTTCGAGTTTCTCAGGTACAGTATCGGATTGAAGTGGATAAGGACGGAGAAACTCTGAAGGAAGAGCGGAACCTCTTCTAACCGTATACAAATTCCGCTTCTCGTGTTTTTGGATACAACGAAAACACCATGTCCTGATACCGGAGGCTTCAGCACATGTGCTTCAAAAGAGACGCCATCAAACAGCTCCTCCAAATTTACACCAAATGCCGAGCGCTTGGACCTGTACCTAAACTTGGTGAATATCCCGAAGCCCCAAAGCGTCTTCCTCAGATCAACGTTTAATTGAACCAGGGCGATCTTGATCTTGTCAAGCTTGTGCGGGGCGACTTCAGCCCAGTGAGCCACGTTCGTCGATCCCATGTGCATGCAAGCTCACGCCAATGATCTCATGATATCACGAACGCAACAGTGATGCGATCATAGATGTGTCGTCATCAGCTATAAAATACCATTTGTCTGCAATCCATTTCCTAAAAATCACATCTCTTACACAAACATCAACAAAAGAAACATTATACACATCATGTCTGACAAGCCCACCACCAACCTCACTGGCACCGTGCCCAAGGCCATGGACGAGGAAGGAAGCATTGGCAAGCAGTTCACCGGTAAGAATGCACGCTGTGTCTTGCTATGGCATATCTGACCGACTTTGCAGAGAAGGGAGCCATTGGAGGCATGGCGCAAAAGATCGGAGGACCTCTCGACAAGGACGGCGCAATTGGCAAGCAGTTTAAGGCTGACGGAAGCATTGGAGGAACAGTCCAGAACAACATGGGCGGAGAGAAGAAGGCTTAATTTTACCGGCCTATAATTAATTCAATAAACCATTAATATCCCCGATTAATTATCTCCAGACCATTGTATGCATCGTAGATGAACTGCGACTGTGAAATGCGGTGAGATTGCTGCAATAAGCTGTTTTTGTGCTGCAGCTGTCAGTGATTGTGCTATGCCGTCCATCATGGTGACGTTTGTACTAGCGCCAAGCGCTGACAGCAGAATAATCTCCACTGTCATTGGTTGCTGCCCACTATAGAAAGGACCAAATCTTCCGGACCTCATACGAACACGTCGGGAATGTTGTGCAAACAGTGACGACGTTGTGATGTGAAACCGCAAATACTGACGCACTCCAATATGTATTTCGCTTCAATGGCATGAGCTCTTGCCAATCAGCCCATTCTTATTTGTCAATCATGCGCATTGTACGGCTCATTGACAGCTCCCCAGCAACAGCTCTCATGATATAGAGCTCCATCACACGCAGCTTGTTCTTTCTGCATAAGCACTTTTCTTCCAAATTTTAGCTTCACAGCCTAGAATGCTCTTCTCAGTAACCTCGGCTGCTTTTAGAGTTTCTCGTGTCTCTCGTCGTTGCACAGTTCAGCTATCTTTCAAAGCTTATCAGTCCACCATGGCGACTTCAAAATCACAGCAGTTCTTTCATACTTCGGGCGTGACCGACTCAGTCTGGGTGCATCAAGATCCCGTTTCGAACAGACCTTCATTTCAGAAGCTGAATCAAGATATTGAGACTGATGTGTGTGTCATTGGCGCAGGCATTGGAGGAATCTCTACAGCATTTGAGCTCGTGAAGAGAGGACGAGAAGTCGTCCTTCTTGAAGCTCGACAGGTCCTATCAGGAGAGACTGGTCGCACCAGTGGACATCTGACCAACGACCTGGACGATGGTTATACTGAGATCGCTAAGAAGCACGGTGATGAGGGCGCTAAAGCTGCTGCTGAGAGTCATGCCTGGGGAAGGGATCGTGTTGGCGAAATTTCCCAGATGCTGGGCATCGAGTGTGAATATCGCAAGCTACCGGCCTACGAGGTCTCCCAATACTCAACCAAGGAGAAGAAGGAGCACGAGGAAGAGATGAATGAACTGCGCAAGGAGGAAGCAGCGCAAAGGAAGTATGGTATCGATTCCAGATTCGATGTGAGTACCCATCCTGCGTATCATTTTGAAATGTGTTGCACCATCCTCTTATGAGACTTCAGCTAACTCTCTGCCCAGGAAACACTAGCCGTCAAAGGTTGGGATGGAGCCATCGACCAGCGAGGAGGTCTCATCGTGAAGGACCAAGCTACCTTCCACCCAACAAAGTATCTCAACGGAGTCCTGAAGTGGCTCAAGTCTCAGCCCAACTTCCAATGCTTCGACCAAACACGAGTCATGTCGGTCGAAGAGAAGGGCATTGAAATTCTAGGAATTGGTAACAAATCTGTACTCGTGCAGACATCAGATGGAAAGACGGTCAAGTGTAACAACGCCGTCGAAGCCACTTGCGTTCCTCTGCAGAAGCTCAGTGTCATCGCTCAGATGGAGTTCATGCGCTCTTACTGTATCGCTGCCAAGGTATCAAAGGGTGCCATCGAGGATTGTCTCCTCTACGACCAGGCCGAGGAGTACAAGTACATCCGTCTCACAGCATGCGACGACCAACATGATTACCTTGTTGTCGGAGGCTGCGACCACAAAGTTGGCCAGGAAGATACCACCACCGAATTCCAGGAGCTAGAGAACTGGACTCGCGAACGCTTCTCACAGGTTGGCTCTGTTGACTACAAATGGAGCGGTCAGATCTTTGAACCTGTTGACTTCATGCAGTTCATCGGCAAGAACCAGGGCAACGACCACATCTACATCATCACCGGAGATTCTGGCGACGGTTTGACACACGGAGTATTGGCTGGCCGTCTGATCGCTGATGAGATTGATGATATCAAGAACCCGTGGGCTGAGGTTTACTCCCCTAAGCGCATTGCTTCCATGCTCAAGTCCCTTCCAAGCATGATTTCGCATGATCTGCAAATCAACGCGCAGTACAAGCGTTTCTTGGAATCTGATATTACTGATATCGAGGACCTTGGCCGCGGCATGGGTGGTGTATTGAACAAGGTAAGTACTCAATTTACTGATTGCAGACATGAGCTAATCTTGTCAGGTCGGATCCAAGCCAATTGCGGTGTACAAGGACGAAGAAGGAAATGTCAAGCAATACAGCGCTTTGTGTCCGCATATGAAGGGTGTCGTGTGTTGGAACACTACTGAGAAGAGTTTCGATTGTCCTGTTCATGGAAGTCGATTCTCTCGAGAGGGTATTTGTGTTATGGGGCCGGCAAAGGGTAACTTGCCTCCGGTTGATGACGCTGGAAAGGCTGACCAGGAGAACGTCGCTGGTAGTTAGGCTGTTGAGTGTATCCTCTAAGAATTCATTAAGCATTTTCCCCCACTACATAGGAAAACAACCCAATTGATTTGATGCATGGCCCAGCCTCGAGTTCGGGTTCTAAAGCTCTTCAGTGGACCCATCGTACCCATAGTTTTAGGCTCTTCCAGATGCCCGTTTAGCCCGTATCCGTCTCTGAAACGGCATGTTTATATACGCGGAGCATGCATTGGGCCGACGGGTATACGCGTACAACTCCCCTAGCTCAAATTGATAAGCTGACACGCGTCCGCGGACCAATGACTGTCGCCTCACGTCAGATCAACTGGTATGCACCCGAAGAATCCGAGCCGTGGCGACAGAATAATCCCGACATTATCAGGCTGAATCCTCACGTCATCTTTTGTGACACCCTTTTCAAGCGGGGTAAATCCACTGATGACGCCAACATTCGCTTGCCCTTTGACAGCGTCATCTCCACTCACTGTTCCAACGTCTGGGCATCATTGACCGTTGTCCATCACAGAAATTATACATATTAGCCCCTGGGCCTGGCTAAGACCTTTTCCTCTTCTGTGCCTCTTTCCTTCTCCTCATCTTCAATTTTCTGATAGTCAATACTACTTTTTACTATCACAATGAGGTCTCTTTTGACTCTCACTTTGGCTACGGCCACTTCCGCCTTCGTTCTCCCAGAGTCTCTTGATAGTCTCAACGCTTTCAAGGATGATATCAAGCAGACGCTTGAGGATATTCCCGTCCGTATCCGCAAGTCTCTCGATGAGGCGACCGATCAGCTTGGCAACGAGATCTCCTCCGCTCTGCACCACAAGCTCCAAGACGAGGATGCCTTCTTCAACGAGTTAGCCAACGATCAAGAGACCAGCACTGAAGAGTTCGCTTCCATCTTTGGTCGAACAGGTGGTGACTTTACAGACCATACTACCTACGAACTCATCGCCAAGAGCAACTACACCAAGAAGTTCTTCAAGCTCGTAAAGGAGCATGAGAAATTTGGAAAGCTGCTTAATAGCACTGACCAGAACTATACTCTCTTCGTTCCTACTGATGAGGCGTTCGAGCATATCCCCCATGACAAGAAGCACAAGCCTAGCGATGAGTTTGTCGAAGACGTTCTCAACTACCACCTCGGGGTTGGAGAGTATCCTGCTTCAAGGATCCTCTTCACCCATACTGTTCCTACTACATTGAAGGAGAAGTTGCTCGGTGATAAGCCTCAGCGTCTTCGAACCAGTGTTGGGCTTTCTGGTGTGAGGGTCAACTTATACAGTAAAGTCATTGCCGTTAACTTTGTGAGTATCCAAACGAACTCTCACAACTTGATCTGTACTAACACTTTATAGAAAACCAAGAACGGTATCATCCACGCTGTCAACAGAATTCTTGTTCCCCCTCCCTACATCGGCAAGGAGATCAGCCTCTTCCCTGCCCAATTCTCTACCCTCCTCCTCGCTTATGACAAGACCGACTTTGTCAAATACATCCACGACGTCCCCATGGTCGGCAGCACCGTCTTCGCGCCCTCGAACGAGGCGTGGTCGCGTCTTGGTGCTCGCGCTAACGCCTTCCTCTTCAACACCGAAACCGGCAAGAAGTATCTCCGTGCCTTGCTCAAGTACCAAATTGTCCCCAACATCACACTCTACAGTGATGAAGTCTACTACGGCGACGAGAAGCAGACATCCAAGAAGCTCTTCGGACATGGTGACGATTTCCACATTGAGCTACCTACGCTTTTGGAGAGGAGTGTTGGTGTTGATGTACATACCTTTAAGAGCTGGACTACTATTGTTCTGAATGGACATGTTGTTGTTGGGTTCAATGACGCTGTTGGTAAGAATGGTGTCATTCATGTTCCTCGAACTATCCCTATTCCTCCTCACAGGAAGGGCGAACACCCTGACAGTGTGGATGGTGAGATCAGTGTTGAAGAACTCAAGGAGAGATTGCAGGATTATGTGGAGGATGATGACGAGCTTGATTGGAAGGATGGTGAGTTGTAAGCATTGCTCCTCACTATTCTAGGGTTCGAGATATAGGTTCTCATAAAAGTTCAACATCATGATGAGTACCATGAAAGCTTTTCCTCCTCCAAGATGCTAGCAGTCAAACACTTTTGATGAGGAAGTAACTTACTGCTAACAAGGAATGTTCGGCTGGTAACAGCTTGGAAGAAGGAAAGCTTTTATGGTACCCGCGCGATGTGGCTTCGGATAATTCATGATATAATCTCTGATAACAAACGCCTTGAACATTACCGGTCGTCTCTATGTTAAGATTACCGTGAAATAATTACGGATGTACGTAGGAAATAATCATGCTGAACAACAATGTCTTTGGTTATGAATAAACCAATAACAGAAATGGCTGAATCCAGAACTAGACTGTATTCTGAAGGGCTATCGTTTCATCAAGGAGTGAGATATAGTCAATGTTTGCGTACCCAAAGACGGCGGTCCGCCACGCTGATAAATCTATGGAGAGCGGCCCTCCAGGCCAAGGTGATAAATAAAAATTGCAACGGAACTTTCCCCGCCTGTTGCTGCCTAAAATCGCTTCTCTTTCTCTGGGCCAGAAAGTCAGGCTCACCAGTCCCATCATCGAGACTACCAACCACCCTCTGTAATTTCCTATTGGTAGAGCTACGCAAACACTGTTTTTGCTTCTCCCACCTAGTACCCCTCTCTCGATTTTCTGTTTCCAGTGTCTGTATCCCTGCTTCACTGCCCCTTATTGTATCCGTATTGAGCTATTGCATCGAGATGGCTACCTCCAAAAACATCGACGGCGACGAAATCTCCGAGCTCAAGTCAGACGCGTTCGCTGTTTCTGCAAAGAACCTTTCCTGCGTCGAGGAGTTCGGTCGAAAATGGCACGACCGCGGTATCAAGGCTGGCGTCACTCAAGCTAGAACGAAAGTTGAGGACGGCACCTCGGCCTCTCTAATGGAAAATGCTCGCGAGACTATCGCCGCGCTGGCCGCCCGCAACAAAGAGCTTGAGAAACAAGTCAAGGAGCTGAACTACTACAAGGACATCGCACTGGACGCTCGTAAGTACACTTGATCTCGTTATGTATGGCCCGCTAATCTTAACATAGACGACATCGTGACTTCTTCCGGCTCTATGGCCTGGCATATCCTGGAAACCGAGAAGGCATACATGAGGCCTGAAAGTTTCAACAATCTTCGTGGAATAGCTGCAGACCTCAAAACAGCCAGATCAAGGTGCAAAGCCATGTTTAATCATGCTTCTGAGAAGGCCAGGGGTTACAGTGACGACTCCCCAGACGTTGAGCGCAAGAACAAGCGTCAACGAATCTAGCCCCCGTGAGGCAGTATGATGTATTCGAAGGGGTATTGGTACAATTCGCCTGGGTCGGAGGCATACCGTTGTAATTCAAAGGAATGAGAATGGATCACCGGGTGTCTAAACATGGATGTGAAGCGTTGATCAAGCGACGATGAAGATACCTTCAATACAAAAGTCTTGTCAATTTACGCATTTCAACGAAGCAATATTTCCGTTTGTGTTCAGATAGTTGTCGGCCACA
The DNA here is from genome assembly GCF_003316985.1 of Fusarium coffeatum. Lineage (NCBI taxonomy): Eukaryota > Fungi > Ascomycota > Sordariomycetes > Hypocreales > Nectriaceae > Fusarium > Fusarium coffeatum. Next base: position 13,642 of record NW_022158212.1, read on the forward strand.
TGTTGACGAGTTCACTGACTCTTAACTGAGAGCAGCTTTATCTATACACTCTCGGTAAGGACCTCAATTACTCTGACAAACATGGCTCCGTTCGATCTGCACCACCAACAAACATTGTTAGCCCTCGTGCTATCACAGTGATTGCTAGTGTTGGATTATGGCACCTGCTCATGAGTCTGCCACTGCCCGACAGCTGCTAACTGCCAGCAGCTGTCGGGTGATCTTAAACTCGCTTGCGAATACCCACCAATGTGAGTAGATAACTTCTCAATGCAAAATTATTTCCCCCCAAACATCCTTTTTCTGCTCTTCATTCTGCATCATCCAGTGTTTCTTAAACGTCTATCGCAATCATCACAAACCGACTTGAAAATGACGCGCATCATCATAATACGAAAGCCGCGCTCTTCCTCTCCCACCACTTCGCCTTCAATCCCTTCCTCCCCAGCTTCATCCAGTACCGCCTCTTCGCCTTCTCATACTCCCATCACTAGAAGCGCCACCAAAACCCAAGTCCGACTGTATCGCGGCTCGAAAGAATGCCCCATTTGCAAGGCGATTATCGTCAACCGCAACAATGCACTAAAGCGTCACATTGACAGACACGCGACACTCGCCGAACTCGAAGTAAAGACTCATTATATCCCGTCCTGTAACCTGTAATGACACTCTTCCTAGACCACGAACTTCGATCTCGAGCCCGACCGAAACGGGCTATCTGATGCCGACACAGCTCGCGCCCGCAAGATGTGGCAGTCCATCCCTGCCAGCATCCGCAACTCTGGTGGTATCTTCCAAGATGGCCCTCTTGCTGGAAAGGGAGAAGTCGCCGGTATGCCCGAGGTGTTCATGGTAAATGGCCGACTCAAGAAGAAGTTTATGTGGATTCGGAAGGACCTTGGTGGGCGAATTGGACGACGACCTTTGAAGGCCTTGAAGGATGGGAACTCTGGGGCTGCCGACTCACCGAACAAGTAATCGCAACTCTTTGGTCGGCAATTGGGACTTTATGAGTGTCATATTTCTCCACTTGGCATCGTACTCCAGGAGACGAGCGTGTCTAGTATCAAAAGGCTGTTCAACACGTTGCGACGAGGACGGATATACCCGGGTCTGGTTATTTGTGTATTCATGTCAATATGTTGGCATAGACTAAAAGAAAGAATACCATTCTATATTGTAGCTATCAGCCAGTAACTGTTCACACCAAGATACAAGAAGCTCTCAATTTTTCTTTGGGGGTTCTGGAAGACCATACTTGAACGATAGAAGTGACTCGGCGTCTTGCTTCCTCAAGTACTCCTCAAGACTATCAGTCTTGACAGGCTTCTTAAGCTGATCAGGCGTGATAACCCCTTCAATCCCTTCGGTATATCCATACTCATCCAAGTAAGCAGGTCCATCGAGGACTTCATAAGGAAGATCAGTTTTCTTATTCATCTCCTCTTCAGTCATGGTCCTCAGAGTAGCCTTCTTTCCCGTGACCTGGTTCCAAGTTTCGACGACCTCCGTCATGGAGAGCTCGCTGTCGTATGCCAGCAGTTTCGTTCTAGCAGGCTCACTTTCAACTAGAGCTTGGACGAATATACCGGTTGACTTGGCGGTGTCAATAATGGGCATTCGCAGGTTCCCTGAGGCTGGGATCTCCAAAACATATTCGCCAGTCTCGGCATCCTTCTTGGGGTACAGGAAGGCGTTGGTTGCGTAAGCTCCGACGTAGATATAAGATGTCTTCTGGGCAAGCTCAGGCACCTCGTTTTCGATATAGTTGACAGCTGCAGCCTTGGTCTCCCAGTGATGACAGTGAGAGAACTTTCCCTTGGAAACCTCCTTCATGGGTCCAAGGGCAGAGTAGATGCACTTCTCAAGAGTCTCCGTCTTGGACGCAGCGTATGTCGCATTCTTGACATGAAGACCCTCGGTATCATACCCAATGCTTTGACTAGTAAGCTGGTCTTTTCCGTCTGCCAGAGCAGATACGTAAGGCGCCCAGAAGTCTGTGTTGATGAAGATGGCATGTGCGCCCTTGAAAGCGCGGACTAACGACTCGGCGTCATTCATGTCTGCTTCAACAATCTCGGCTCCAAGGTCTTTCAAAGTTTGGGCTTTGGAAGATGTTGAGCTGCGTGTGAGAGCGCGGACATGCCAGTTGGGAAGGTTAAGAAAGGTTCTGGCGACGGAGCCCCCCTGCGTGCCAGTAGCGCCAACAACTGCGATGGTTTTGGTGGACATTTTTGGCGTTTGGTGAATACGAATCAAGTACTTGTTAGGATGAGGTGCGAAACTGGAGCGACTTGCAGTGGTTTGAGCATTGCATCTTTAGGTTCCTTTCATGTGGTATTTATACTGATTTTTCCTTTACTCATTATGCTCCCTTATTACTGCAGCGGACAATTCGGCGATAACCTCAACCGCCGTCCGATTGGACCTCCAACAGTAAGCCACTCAATATTGGCATCAGAGGCGAGAGCAGCCAAGCGCTGATTGGTTCAAAAACCGTAAGCCAGACCGCCCCGCTCCATCTTGGGCTCGACCACCATCCAAATCCGTAATCAGGATTCACTTGCTGACAGAACAATCGCCTCATCATTCTCGTGCATCTTCTGTTCGCCCGAGCCCCAGAGAAATGAATACCATTGATACAAACAAGGTCAATACTATGAAGCGGAGTGGTAGGGATGACCCAGATGCTGCTCAACCGCCCGCTAAGCATCGCGTTTTAACCCCTGCTAGAAGGGAGCAAAACAGGTTGGCGCAAAAGGCATACAGTGAGTCAATGAGTGCCAAATAGTCATAACTGTGTCCCTAACCGATCTGTTCGTAGGAGAAAGACAAAAAGAAGAGAGAAGAATAATAAAAGAGAAAAGATCTCGAGCAAAAGATAATCCGCGGCCTCGGCCGCTTTTGAAGCGCGACGCACCTGTACAACAGGAAGACCAAGACCCCGGCCAACTTACCAAGTTCATTGAGCCCGTGTCGCCAAGCACCACCGAGTCAAGCAATGAATCAAATTTCCCAGATGTCTATCTCAACATGCTTCAGTTCTTCCCAACCGCATTTTTCGGATCTTGTCTCACCAATGCAAGGTCACTGGGCTTTGACCTTGATGTCGTCGCAAATTGCAACGCTGATAACATTTCTCCATTCTTCCAACCCAGCATCTCCGGAACCCCAAACTGTAGAGCTCTTGGCTCAGCGTTCATCTCTTCCTTCAATAACACCAACGTCCCCGTTCACTTGCGCCCTACGCTGGCGCAGATTCTCATACCCCATCATATAAGCCTGGATTTGGTACCTCTTCCGTTTCTGCGCGAGCGCGCTATCATGGCATCTGCTGCCTTACCTTCTACTTTCAATATTTGGGAGATGAAGCTTGATATATACGCGAGAGGAGGGTTGACAACGTGGAGGTTGGGCTCTGGCATGGGAGAGAAGTCCAAGGATAGCTACCCGCCCTGGGACATGAAGAGTTGGGAGGCTGCACCGTGGTTCCTGGACAAGTGGTGCATGGTCATGGGGAAGGATTATGAAAGGATTCAGCAGCAGAGTATTGGATGGCAGGTTGTGAGAGACATGATATGCTCACAAGATACGTTCCAAGGTTTGAATGAATGTCTTGTGACTTAATGTTACAGAATACAGCTATACCACAGTTCTCGCGCCATATCCTCATACACGAACACCTCTGGCCAAACAACCGTACTCAGAGCCAGTCTCGCGACCTCCCAGTCTGTGATCCTAGTCACTCCACTCCACTCTCTAACGAACCCTTCAAAGACTACCTGCATCTCGTCCAACATTCCACCAGCAGAAGCAGTCGCTCGGTCAAGGCTCATCGCACCAACAAACGCTTTCCAAAGCCAAAGATCTGACAGATCTCGAGAACGACGTCTGCCAAGCTCAAGGTCTTGGTAGAGAATAAACAAGACGCGACGATGAAGAGATGGCTCGATTGGATCGCCAGCATTCCAGAACCTGAGGATAGTATGGAGGTAGAGACCTACTGCTGCATTCAAGCCAGACCATGACGACGTCAAGGAAGAACGGGGTCCAGAAGACCTTGTTGCTTTCCTGTCGCTTGAGATTGACTCAATATGTGATCCAACGACGAGCAAAAGTAATCTCGTAGCAGCGCCCTCCTGCCATATCATCTGCTGACTATCAAAGTCCATCGCCTGCGCTCTCATGCGAGACGTGGTCGTAAGCGTAGCCAGGCATTCCACGATCTCTGTACCATCGATCTCAATAAACGTTGAACCTGGGGGGAGTTCACTGAAGAAAAAGGGTAGCATCTTCAACGCCTTGAGTCGAATATCAAGACCTTGCATCTCATGCTTGTGCCATTCATGCATGAGCTTTTCGACTAGAGCTGGTGGGGGCTTTTGACCTGATTTCGTGACGCTGGCGTCGACGAGGACGTCTTCGACTCTGCTTTTGAAGCCGTGGATGAAATTGTATGCACTGGGGTACTGTTAGTGACCTGTGAGGGGATATGGGGAGGGGCACGAACAATAGAACCCATCGGTTCGCCAACTCATCATCCAGACCATGCTCTGTGGGTATTGTGATATGAGTTGGTCTGTGAAGGTCCATGAATCTCATCAGACCATCCATGTGTGTCTCTGCTGTAACGATATTTCCGAGTGCACACTAAAAGCGTCAATCAATGTCCGTTATGAAGGGTAGTGAATGTAGGCCTGTTACCTCGGAGAAACACAAAGTGGAAATGTTTCTCACGCAAACTGCATATTTCTTATCTGAGTTTTGAAGAAACTTATTCACATCACTCATTGTCTGAATCTTGTGGAACAAGAAAGTGGGCTCGTAGGATTGGAGCTGGCCGGCGTTCCAAGCATAGTGGAGTCCAGCAATGAGCATGGTGTTGCGCAGTGCATCACTGCTATGTGCAACAGATTGCAGCCTAAGATGTCAGAATTTATCATGGGAGAAACGTGAGTCAGAATTCTTACAAGCCTCGTCGTCTCTCCTTCGGCACAACGTCAAACGGATCTTCAAGCGCATAAACTTCCCTTCGTCAGTACCGCAGCGTTTGGCAGATCTAGTCAGCTTACAGTAGTGAAACAGCTCATCAGATCGATATGCCATTGGTATCGGTCGTGTCGCGACAGATGTGCAAGATCCAATGACTTTAGGCATGGTCACTGCATCAGTCCAAGGTTGCTGCTCTCCTGGAAGACATTTCTTCCTGCGCTCGCGAAGCGGCAGGACTGCAGAGGGATATTCGCATTGTCGCTGCACTGATAGGCAGTTTCCACTGGATCCATAAGTCAGCCAGTTCTTACAAGCATAAGTGTGTGCCGGGGCGTATTTCACTAACCAGATCGGACGCACCTCATCGCATTTTTGGTGGCGCTGTCTGCATGTCAGACACCCCGTTCGGCTGCGGGTGTAGTACTGTTTCTGTTTCTGTTTGGGCTTCTTGGCGGCGACTTCAGCTGAAAACACCATGGTAACGGTGGTGTAACGAGAATAGCTTGTAATTCGTGGTAGGGGGTAGGGGATAATGGGAAAGACAGATTATGTCTCGTCAGGCGAAATCCCTGGGGCGGGTGATGCTGACAGTTGGCGCTAAGCTGCCTTGGGACGATTACGCGTGTAAGCGAGCAAGGGGTCCTCCATGATGTCAAAAACATGCTTCATTGTACTTGTTAAGTTATTATAAAACATTCAAATGAGTAGAGTCTCTAGGTGCAGATTGAGACAAATATAACACCACTTCCAACCACTTGCCAGCTATTCCGAAGCGCTGTTTCATGAATCTGGAACCAAGGTATAGGATTCTCTGCCGATTGACGAGTTCTTCTTCGTGATCGCGCCAGGAACGACTGTAGTCTCAATGCACTGAGATAAAAAGCTGTGATTAAGTACGGTCATCCTGGTATCGGGGCCACCGAGAGAAACCCGTCTCGCAGCACAGCACTACTTGATCTAGCAACTGCCCCAAAGCCGTAAATTGCTCGCCTGTATCCGGACACAAGCATGACCTGAAGTCGCACACAAACATGCGTAACATGTGTTCTTCATTATAAAATCTCCATTCTCTCTTCCTCATAGGTAACGGACAGAACTTACCTTTTTCATAATGTTTGTAATCAAGTAAAATCCGCATTTCGCCAATGTCATTCTTGGAGGTTACTACAATGCCTCAGTCAAAGGCTGCAAAGCTCACCACCCTCCGAAGTCTACCGAGCGGAAGCCTTCGTGATTGTGCTATACAGTTCGCCAATGGTCGATGCTGGTGCTATTGTGGCTGCCAGAGTATAATTCAACAGAGATACTATGGTCGGCGTAATCGATGCATTGAGATACATCCTATGCCTGTCATACCCACCCCAGAAAGTCAGATCTATGACTGCTAGTAACGGGAAGCTGAATAAGAAGGATCATGGTTATGAATATCATCTGAGTAGGTGGTAGGAATGACATGGTTTCAGTGACAGTTTACAGGTGATTAGGAATGGGCAGACGGCTCGGACATACGCACATGCAGGGTTTCACTTATTGGAGTGAAGGTTAAGGGATACCTTGTTAACCCCGATTCATTGCCTAGTCTGACTGACCTTGTGAAGCAGTGTTCGCAGTCATGTATATAAGGCCAGGTCATAACTACAACCACAGGGTCGATCAAATCACACAGCACTCAAAAAAAGCAAAACGAAAAAGAAGTCCAAAAACAGATCATCAAGAACCATGTTTCATCAAGAAAACCTTACTCCACCCACTTCCCCTATTCAGGAAGTCGATTTGCCTGGTGGTATCCTACAAGTAGCCAACCTTCAATGCACATGCTTTTGCGGCTGTACAAGAGTAGTCCAGGATACCAAGTTGATGCTGTGCAACCCCTGCAAGGAGAATTGCGATGGTGAAAGTGACGTGGAGGCTCTTATCGCGAAGGACAGCGTCACGGATTGCCCTTCTGATTAGATCATAGAGGTTATGGGTGGGGCAAGGGAATGGATTGGTCATGGATAACATAGATAGAAAGAAGTTGTGCATAATGCACTGAAGCACAAATAAAAGATTCTGCTCTTGGCTGCTACGAGCTATACCAGTCGTGTAGTCAGGAAAGATTGTGAAAAGATGCATACGAGCAACAGTGATGCAAATAAGAGCATTTCGTACATATAAATAGCAGTCCGCTCGTGCCTAGACATTTGCCTTTCCACAATTCCACAATCAATCAACCCCTTCGAACTAGATATATTCAACAGCCATGCCTTATAACAACAGCCTCAAGCTCAACGCCGATTCGCCAGGTGATGTTATGGAAACAGCTAACCCTCGATGCCAATGCTATTGCGTCTGCAAAAGAATCGTCCAGGATAGGACCTCGCAGCTGTGCGGCCCTTGCAAAGATGTCTGTTCTTTAGTCAATCTTCAGAACTCAAGCAAGACTGATAAAGAATGCAACAAGAAGGGTCCGGTCGAAAAGGATGAGCGTCGACGATTGGCATTCCCAGTCAATAGTGAGAGAGATGATGGGTCGGGCAAAGAGGTAGCCATGTCTGACTCCAACAACCTCAACGTCATGCAACCTACCGTCAAAATGAGTCCTCACGCTTCGTGTAACATTCAGCTCAGGACTCTCCTCCGTCCTCTACTATAGCTGGTGACGGGAGACAGCAAGTTGCCCCGTTATGTAGTTGCTTATGCGGCTGCAGGATGGTCGTTAAACGGGCGTATATGGGGCGCTGCGAGCCCTGCATCTGGTACCACCCTCAATAGTGAAGCTATACTAAGCAGCAGGCGATAGTCCACCCAGAATAGCAATTGAGTGAACTTTTAGATCCCCACCACCCGTGTCCTGCCTCGTGATCTGTTGACAGTAAATCTACGTATATGATCAACCAACCCCAGACCCATCCGTCAATCCTAAGCCACCACTTCCATCACTAACATCATTCCCGTGTATTGCCAAGACCTATGTTACCCCGAAACAGTCAAGATGTCCAAAACCTTGACTGTTGCCGTCGGCGAACCTGTCTCATAATCTTGACGTTTTTGTCCTAGCGTGCTTGTAGGTATGTGGCCAACGACGCCCAAGACGGATAACGATGCCAGGGCGAAAGCTTAATTTCAGCCCTGGGGTCGAGCCTTTACTAGTTCGGTGGTTTGTTGAGGTGGTTTAAAGATAAGGAGGCTGCTCTGTCCACTCCCAGCGCAAGGACGTCCCCTGTGATGTACTCACACAATTTGCATCAACCTTCAAACCCTCGATACTGAGGTCTCAATAAAAGACTTCCAGGTCTTTTACCACTAAAGCGCGATGCGTAATCCAGATGCCAAGGACATCCTCGTACGTAACATTCGGTCTTCACTGCTTTGGTATTAACTCTCCAGGCTTCCCAAATCCTTGTCCTCGTCGCGATAGCCCTCGTCGCAGCCCGCCTCAACCTCCGTCTCCGGATACAAAAGCGAAAGCTCCTTCTCAGTGATAAGTTCATGGTCGCGGCATGTATATCAGGCGTCATTGCTGGTGCTTTCGGACCCGCGTTTGCAGCTCTTGGTGCGTTTGAGCCCAGCGTGCACTCAACCCTGGAAGGATATAGCGGTGGGACTACCAATCTCAGGCTGGTGTTGAAGGTGAGAACCACTGCTGAACTAGCCTTGGAGGTTGTATAATTGACGGTAGTGACTATCAGTTGCTCTTTGCTTCCAATTTCCCATTTTACACGACGCTTTACCTATGCAAGGCGGCTCTCTTGTCGGTCTACTTACAGGCCTTCCCCGACTTTATGGTCAAGCGACGGATATTCCTCTGGATCACGATATGGACGACGATCGCCAGCTATTTTATCACCATTCTCCTCATCTTCTGCATCTGTATACCCCTCGACAGACACTGGCAAGTCACACTCCGTTGCATTCGGTTACCATAGCTAACTCAATCGCAGGGACTTGAGAATCTACAGAACCTGTTTGCCTTGGACCTATGCGGTTACATTCAATGTAGGCTGGGGACTATCGTTCCTGGGCGACCTGCTCGGTACAGAGACCCGGAACCTTATAAGCATAAACACTGACGTCGGTACAGTTTTCATTCTTCCCTGGCTTATTGTGCCAGCACTGAATGTCAAGCGATCACTCAGAATTGGTATTTACTTTACGTTTTTACTTGGAACTGTCAATATTGCAGTCAGCCTCGGTCGCTTCCTCACAATCTTCAACGCAGGCGCCGACTCTACCATATCACTTGCTGAAATTAGTACTACTCCCTTTCCTCTGGGGCAGATTAGATGTTAACAGATCATAGTACTCTGGAGTGCATTAGACGCTGAAATAGGTCTTGTAATCGCCTGTTTGCCCTCGCTACGCCCATACTTTGGATCACGACATAAATCTGAGACTTCATCTCCTGGAAACACGAGTGGAAATTGGATGCGAAGGAACTCAAAGCTTGGGTTTGAATCAATTCGAAACAACTACAGGCACCATGATGAGGAGGAATCACCGACATATATTGGACAGCAGAGAATGCGACTTCCTTCCTTGTGGTCTGAAGTTGAGGGAGTGTCGGAAACTGGAAAGGACCACTGCACCTATGCAAGTGATATTGAATGGATAGAGATGAGGCGTCCTTCCAAAGCGTTGATTGCAGAATCGGACTCAGACAAACAAGTATAGAAGTAGGTACACTGATGAATATTAATATGTTCTTTGTTCAATTCTGCACGGATGGTGGTTGATTCCCCGGGTTGGCGACTCTCCATCCCCGCATTCCCTCGGAACGCCCCCGCGATTCCGGCAACCAACAACATGTGACGCCCATACACCTTCGGCAGCGGGAGGCTAGCAGCGGATAGCTGTACGTACAATGGTGAGGTATACAGCCAAGCTGCTTACTTACACAATGACTACGCCGTGACATAAGAAGGGCGTGGCTCTGCTCGGGATTGTCCAGTCCCCAGCTTCTCTCGTCTTTACAGCTGGAATACTACACATAGCCGAACCATCTCAGAGCACTTGATCGAAATGTCAGACTCCAATTATACTCTATACACATACTTCCGCTCCTCATGCGCAGCCCGTCTCCGGATTGCCATGAACGCCAAGGGAATCTCATACGACTTGACACCCGTCAATCTTCTCAAGAACGACCATCTTTCAGATGAGCACAAAGCTCTCAATCCCTCAGGATCAGTTCCCGTTCTCATCCCACCCACTTCCAACTCCAAGCCCTTCCTCATTCGCCAATCCGTAGCAGCTCTGGAATATCTCGAAGAAAAGCACCCTGAGCATGCCCTTCTCCCGTCTGACCCGGAGGGCCGAGCAATCGTACGAACGCTCGTCAACATCATCAGCGCAGATGTCCAGCCTGTGACAAACCTTCGCATCATGCGTCGCGTACGAGAGCTAGGTGGTAACGCAGAAGAGTGGAACTGTCAGCTCATGACGAATGGACTGAGGGCTTATGAGGAGGTTGCGAAAGATACAGCTGGAAAGTGCTCTTTTGGCGATGAGCTTACGATGGCCGATGCTTGTTTTATGCCTGCTTGGTGGAATGCGGAGAGGTTTGGTGTTGACTTGTCGGCTTTTCCGACACTCCAGAGAATTGCGGAGAATTTGAAGGATCATCCTGCTGTTGTAAAGGCGCATTGGCAGAATCAGCCTGATACACCGGACAATCTCAAGGCTTAGATGTAAACAGTCTATTTAGTTTTAAAGCTCCATACAATCTCTATTTTTACTTGAACAATGGAAGGGGCTCAAGAATGGTTCCAGTCACCTCGCCAAAGCCAACCTTGGAATCACCACTACCCCAAGATCCCCTCAACACCAGAGTATCACCGTTTTGAATGAACTTTCGCTCCTCGCCGTTGCTGAGCTGAATAGCCACTTTGCCACCCTTTGTCTGCTCTAGCATACTTCCTTCTGTACCAGAATCAGGGCCAGAGATAGTACCCGATCCGAGAAGATCACCCGGTCGCAGGTTGCAGCCAGTGATGGTGTGGTGAGCAATCATCTGGGGCCAAGACCAGAGCAGATTACGAGAGCTGGTTTTGCTGAGAGCATTCTTGTTTCCAGCGGCAGCTTTGGTACGTTAGCAAGTATATTTCAAGGTCAAGGACTTGGCGCTTACTGGTAATTTCCACTTCGAGATCAATATCCAACATATTATTCTCCTTCTTCTCCTTCAGGTATGGGAGGATCTCGTTATCGTTCCTAATTCCAGCCGCCTTCGCACCATCAAGCGCATCAGCGAGAACGACCCAAGGGCTAATACTCGTGCCTAAGTTCTTGGAAGTGAAAGGTCCAAGAGGGACATATTCCCATGCCTGAATATCTCGTGCACTCCAATCGTTCATGAGAACATAGCCGAAGATGTGTTCATCAGCCTCATCGACAGGAACGGGGTGTCCCATTTGGTTCTCGCGGCAGATGAACATGCCCATCTCAAGCTCAATGTCCAGCCTCTCACAAGGTGCAAGATCAGGAACTTTGTTTCCGGGACGCAGGATTTGACCCCATGGTCGATGAATCGGTGTGCCAGAAATGACAACGCTGCTCGCACGTCCGTGGTACGCGACGGGGAGATGTGTGTAGTTGGGTTGCAGCGCGTTATCAGGCCCACGGAAAAGGCAGCCAATGTTGTAAGCGTGATGCTTTCCAGCATAAAAGTCGGTGTAATCACCAATAGCAAGAGGAAGATGGTTCTTGACATCTGAGCGCTTGAGGAGAGCAGTTTCTTGAAGTTTTTGGTTATCCTTGAGGATCTGGGGATGCTTGGTGTCCTTTGCCAGAACGTCTTGGAGGTAGCTCCTCACAGCGCGGTGAACAGGCCGTCCAAGAGCAGCAAAAGCGTTCAATGACGATTGCGAGAAGACATCAGCATGCTTCTGAACATCCGAGCTCCCAGAGAAACCATCTCCCTTCGCAAAAGCCTTCAGATCAAGAACATGATCGCCGATAGCGACGGCAGGTCTGGGTGTTGAATCAGATGATGTGGAGATGATGCCAAATGGGATATTGGCGATGGAGAAGTGAGACTCTGAGGGAATAGATAGCCACGACATTTTGGCAACTTGAGTAAATAAAAGATTATGATGATGATGAAGACAACGACGCCAATTGTTTTCTGTCTTGTATACTTTATGGAGCCGTGGGAAGCCGATGCAGCGGGGACTAAGGCCGAGATGCGGGGGATGACACGGGGCACGGAAGCGGAAAGGCTCCGCTGAACATCGGCCGAGAGATTCCGAGATTCCGCTGCGTCAGACAATTGCAAGCATTAAAGCGGTTATCCCGGCTGAAGATGAGAATATCCCATCTTCAGCCGCTATTGAATCTACAGTTCCGTGCAGAGGTTTTTTCCTTTTCTGTCTCAGTCGCGTCGTCTTGTTATGGGGCCGGATCCCTTATCGAGACCCTAGGTCATCACCGTGTCAAAGCCGGCACATGTTATCGATAACAATAGGGTAGCACGATTATTTTCAGACACTGCTCTGCATGAGCTTACACTGCGGTTTCAATTGTGTTGCAGATTCTGCATTAAATAGACATCTTAAAACTCAGGCTCACTGGAGAAATTCTAGTCTCGCTCTTTAACACGTTTTACATAGCTGTAAAGACGCGATCGGAATGTCAGCATGTTTCCGAGCTTCATGAATCCAACCCCACATCACGAATCAGTCCCAACTCATTCCTTCTCTCCCCCAATTTCTACCTTGCCATTACCAACCTCGGCTACTGCTTTCTTCGTCAATTGATAGCCATAAAATCTCAATGCACCAATCACAATAGCACCAATGAGCATTGTCACTCCGGCAAACACCTTGAGATATGTGTAATTGCCACCGTTCGCTTCCACGAGCGCACCAGCGATGGGACTACCCGCTAATACACCGATTGAGATACAGAAGTATAGCATTCCTGTTCGATGTCCTATTTCCGACAGGGGAGAGACTTCTACGACCAGCGCAGGGGTCAACGAGATGTAGCTGCCGGAAAAGAAACCGAAGAATGCCGAGAAGCAAAGCGATGCCGCATTGGATCTTCCGGGAAGCCAGACAGCCAGGGTCAAGATAGCCGACATGGTTGTGCAGATCATCATCATATTGAAACGACCGAATTTATCGGCCAAGAAGCCAGGCAGGATCCGGCCAAAGACGCTCACGGCATTGAGGATGACAATGGAGTAGATGGACAATTCCCAAGACATACCCATAGCCTGTGCCTCTAGGGGAATGAAGTTGAAGGGAAGAAAGAGTCCAAAGCCAAAAATAGTTAATGCTAGGCAGAGAAGGGCGAATTTGACTTCCTTCATCGGTGTGATGTATGATGTTATCTTGAACGGGGTACGGGCATGAGCTTTGTTGGAACGAATTGTTGCGACCGCCGCAAGCACGCCGACAAGAATGATGAATGGGACTGCACGCATCGTCCATCCAAAGCCAACCATGGGCATCAATCGATTGACCATAATCGGGAAGATGATGCCACCAATTGATGAGCCCGAAATTGCAATGCCATACGCGGTCGCTCTTCTAACCTTCCACCACGTTGCCAAGGACCCAACAGTACCGTACATGATAGCACTAGCTCCCAGCGC
>NW_022158213.1:0-3374 GCF_003316985.1 Fusarium coffeatum
TCTTTACCTAAATATACTTAATATACTTTCTTTACTATTAAGAAATATAATACTTTACAATACTTAGTATCTATACCCTATATATTTACTAATATAAACCTAGTATAAACTAGTTTATCCCTTAGGAATTATAACTATTATATATTAATAGCTCTTATTTAGACTATACTGTGTAATACTAAGCAATACCTATACAATAGCTCCTACTACTCTAAACTAACCCTCTACTACCTAGTATAGCTAATAGCTACCCTAGGCAATACTACTAGATACTAACCCTACCTAGGAGAAAGGAACTAACCTTTCTATAGATACTAAAGATAAGGATAAGGTAGATATTACCTCTACTTACCTAAGTAGCTATAAAGATAAAGTTACTAAGCTTAAGCAAAAGATTTATAAGCTTAGCAAGTAATATAATAAACTCTTTAATATAGCTAAGTTTAACTTAAAAGTAGCTAGGAACTAAATTAAAAACCTAGAGAATAAGGTAGCTAGTATTACTAACCTTACTAAAAGGCTAAGGAAAGAGGCTAAATAAAGCCAAAACCTCTACAGAGAGCATATTAAATATACTACTACCCTTATTATAACTAAAAAGGACCTAGGAGAAATCCTCTGCCCTTATTAACTAGACCCCTACAGAGGTAAATTAGATAAACTATAAAGATTCCTTACTAATATATATAGCTATTAAATATACTATTTTACATAGTTTAGTACTAAGGAGTATAAGGTATAATATACTATAAGCTTTCTTAAGGATAAAGCCTAGAGAGTTATAGAACCTATCCTTAGAAACTTTTTAGGGTTAGGGTTAGGATAGAGTAGGTATTAACTATCTAAGCTATCTGCCCAGTTGCTTTTCTAGGTACTATATATAGTATAAGGAAAAGTAATAACTATAGATAAAAAAGAAATAGAAGGGGAAATAAGGCTATAGAGGCTTATAGGGGCCTTAGATAGCTAATTTCTTTAGCTTATAAGGGTCTTAGAGATAGCAAAAGAGTGGTTTTATAGAAGGCATATCTCTAGGTCCCTTATAGCTATAGGGGCTAGCTTCTGTAGGCTTAGCCTGATAGCTAGGGAGAGGTTGTTGGAGAGGCTGTAGGGGCTGTAGGACCTGTAGGACCTGTAGTTGTAGAGGCTGCAGTGGCTGTAGTAGCTGTAATAGCTGTAGCTGTAGGGGCTGTAGCAGCTGTAGGGCCCTAGCTTGTAGCTTAGCTGTTTGCTGAGGAAGGGGTCTAGAGGCTAGCAAAGGCGTAGTTTTAGTACTGGCATAGGTCTCTAGGCTTCCTAAGCTTAGGGAATCTAGCTCCTTTACTTCCGGCTTTTTAGCAGTAGGTAAGGCTACTATATCCCTTTTTTCTAGCTTAGCTTTATAGCTAGGGAAGGGTAGCTGTAGTAGCTGTAATAGCTGTAGCTGTAGGGGCTGTAGGGGCCTTAGGGAGCTTTTCCTAGTAGCTATAGGGGACCTAGGGATAGCAAAAAGTGGTTTTATAAAAGGCATATCTCTAAGTCCCCTATAGCTATAAGGGGTAGCTTCTGTAGGCTTAGCCCAGTAGCTAGAGGAAGGTAACTGCAGTAGCTGTAGCAGCTGTAGCTGTAGGGGCTGTAGGGGCCTTAGGGAGCTGTTCCTAGGGGCTACAGGGGGCCTAGAGATAGCAAAAGGTGGTTTTATAAAAGGCATATCTCTAAGTCCCCTATAGCTATAAGGGGTAGCTTCTGTAGGCTTAGCCCGGTAGCTAGAGGAAGGTAGCTGCTGTAGCTGTATAGGGTAGGTCTTTATAGCTAGCCTCTGTAAGAAGTAGGTAGCTAGGCCTTGTATTCTTCCCCTAAAGGAGGGATAGATCCTAAAGGGCATCTTCCTTATAAGTAAAAAGTAAAGGAAGGAAGGTATAGGGTAGGTAGTAGCTATAGGGTAGCTACTATATAGCTATAAGGGAGCTATAGGTAGAAGGGTAGGTAGGAAGGCTAAGAAGTAGCTATAAGAAAAGAAAGCTCTTTAGCTATAAGCTAAAGAGTTATAAAGTAAGAGAAGGATAAGATAAAAGAAAGATAAGATAAGATAGGCTAGATAAGATAGCCTAGATAAGATAGGAAGATAGCTAGTGTATAGATAAGATAGGGAGATAGCTAGGGTATAGATAAGAGATAAGCTAGATAACTAGCTAGAAAAGAGAGAAAAAAAAGGGAAAAGCTAGATAAATAGCTATAAAAAAGAGATCTTACTATAGAAAGAAAGATAGGAATAAAAAGAAAGATAAAGAAGAAGTTATAGAAATAAAAAAAAAAGAAAATTCTTACTATTATATATCTATAAAGAGAATTTCTAGAAATTTCTATAGGGAAATTCCTTTTCTATAGAGTTTCTACTAGCCTAGGGCTACCCTAGACTAGCGAAATTACTATAACCTAACCCCTGACCCTATGCCTAACCCTATGCCTGACCCTATGCCTGACCCTATGCCTGACCCTATGCCTGACCCTAACCTAAACCCAATACCTGACCCTAACCTCTATAAAAGAGTTTAAAAAGTCTTTATAAAGTCTTTATATAAAGTCTTTAAACTACTACTATAAGTAAGCTTATAATAACTTTAAAATAACTTTAAAGTAACTTTAAAATAGCTTTAAAATAACCTTATTATAATTTAAAAAAAAGTCTACTAAGATCTAAGAAGAATCTAAGAAAAGTCTAAGAAAAGTCTAAGAAAAGTCTAAAATAGTCTAAGGTTACCCTAAAATAGCCCTAAGAAAGTCTAAAAATAGTCTAAAAATAGTTTAAAAATAGCCTAAAATAATCAAAAGTATCCTTATATTTAACTCTATCTTTCTTAAAAAAAAGTCTATAGAAGGTTTATAAAAGGTCTTTATAGAAGGTCTATAGAAGGTCTCTAGACTGACCCTAAGCCTGACCCTGACCCTGACCCTGACCCTGACCCTAACCTCTGTATCTCTATAATAGCCCGAAGGGCTATTATATATAAAACTAGCTATCTTCTGTATCTTTATAATAGCCCGAAGGGCTATTATATATAGTTTCATTACGCTATTTACTATCCCTAGGGTTAGGGTTACTAACCCTAGGGTTAACTAAGGGCAGTACTAAGCCGAGCAAACCTTTGGCCTTACCAGGGTCACAGTTACGAACCCAATCCTCTATAACCCTAAGACGCCTTTTTAACCCTAGGACTCTTTACTATAGCTCGCAGAGCTTGCTTAAGATACAGACGCAGCTTCCTTACGGTCGCCTGCGCTCCCTTACGGTCGCTTTACACGCCCGTCAGGGCGTGAAGGGTCGGGTTAGGGTTAGGATAGGGTTAGTATTAACTATCTAAGCTATCTGCCCAGTTGTTTTTCTAGTAACTATT
>NW_022158214.1:0-16530 GCF_003316985.1 Fusarium coffeatum
AAAAAAAAAAAAAAAAAGCCGGATGGAGGGAGGCAAGGAAATAGGCATTTTGTAGCCTGCCTAAACCTCATATGACGGCAGGGTGAAAAAAGGTCATGCATGGGCAAAGGAGTCATAATGCCTTGTGGAAACTCCAGATATCTGAAAGTCTTATCTGATGGAGGAAAGACAGGCGTCATTCTGTTCATTTTTGGAATCTACATGCATACTACGTGGTAGGCAGTCAATATCAGCATTCCTCAAGCCCTGTGAGTCTAATCATAAGAGTATGCGTTAGTTAAGCTCTGTGGTCTATTTTCTCCAATCCAATTGGGCCACAACTGATGGATGACGACCTACAGTCGGTGCCGCCCGAGTCGACAAGGCGCATGTACGATAGCTGGGCTTGGTGTTGCATCTGTTGAAAGGGGCGGTGCCCCACTGATAGCAGATGACTTGTCTGTACTGGTGGATAGTTGGGCTTCTGAGGTTGCGGTGTCTGACTAACGCGTATCTTCGAGCAGTGGATGTTGACGCAGAGGCATCACCAGCAGCAGTACATGTGGCTATGCTACAGCTGTAACGATGTTCTGACTTGTCGTTACTCTTGCAATAACCAGTTGCCGAGTCTCCAATTTGCGCCACTAACAACAGAACTGAAAGGTCGAGATAAAGATTATCGGCTTAAAAAACGAGAGTAGTGCTTCTTCCACCTAGCGGAGGTCTTCTTCTCCCAGCCTCACATTCGCTTAACTCGCACTGCCGTTACCATGGTTCGCGTTCCAATTCTCAATGCACCGGCCGTTGCTCTGCTTGGGGCAGATGCTATCCCTTGTCAACCGACGACGACTACCGTAGCAAACCTCGATGCTACTTCGTCGACTGTTGAAAATGAGGCCTTGTCCACAGCCATGTTGAAACCTCGTCCACGGGTACTACTGGTATGCCATTCTCGTGTGGAAAAACCACAGCTGCCGATGCAACTCTGGCTGAGACATCGTCCACTGTTACTATTGACACTCACACTACCATCACTACTGAGACTTCAACTCTTTCGCTCGATACAGGCACATCGGTTCTAACAAGTTTGCTCGACAACTCGATCACAATTTTCAATGGTTCAACCGCACTCCAACTGACACCACAGTGACTAACCTTGCCAAAACAACCACCGAGAGCAAGGACAAGCCCGTAGCGACTACAATATTATCGAAATGCGTCGAGACTGGCTTGTTGGTCTACCCAGGCTTCGACCATATTTCTGCCAGCATTGCACCCTAGATCAGCAACGGCCAAACAAGTGATCAAAACATCCAATCTAGCATCTGCTCCAGGCACGTTTATATATTAGACGATGCGATTCACTATTAATAAGTATAAATTAGGGGCTATGCCTTGATCAGTAGCGGCATCATTCTCTCTATCAAGCAAAATCTGGCAAACCTAAATTACAACTACAAATCTACATATTACCACCGGGTATTTTCCACAAGTATTCTTACAGACTACTACCGTAATGCTTCGTTCAAGGTTAGAGGATTATCTTTTTATTCCTTTGCAGATAACAGTGTCGGGGATGGAGGTCTGCAAATGTTGAGTGGCTTAGTCTGGGTGAATATAGTGCAGAGAAAGAAGTCCAATTCGACTTTGCCTGTCCAAAAGACTGTACTAACACGCATGTAGAAACTGATAGCCTTTCATTCAAGGAGATTTGCCCCGGAAACGTTACGGAAATACGGAAGGAAGTCCTGTATTTACTATTGTCAGTATATTTTCGTCTGAGTATTGTCGTCAGCTTTGGTAAGCAAAACAAGGAACATCCAGTTATCATCGCTGATAAACTTATCTTCTAGAAACATTTATCCTACTAAGATACCTTGCAGTCCCGTTTTGTAACCGGTCGGGCCAACTCACCGCCGACTTACCTACCACCACTGCAAGAATCCCCATTTGCCATACAACCGAGTCATGGCGAACTTACAAAAAGTCCTCCACCTTGGTCCCTTTGTCCTCCCTACAGAAGGACCAGCCAACGAACAAGAATGCCCAGAGCGCTTTGTTACCTTATTCCAGTAGGTCACATGGCGTCTTCGCGGATCACTGTCCCAAACAGGCAACTGGTCAATTGGTCAGCGGGTCTTTAGTGGCAATGGGGTTGCATCGATGAGATATGCATGAATTTAAAGTGGTAGATGATCGGCACTTTAGCTTGGCGGTCTGTATGACTGGTGGTTTTATTTATCCTGCACTTATCTCTATGCAGACTAACGGCTTAGGTGCCGTATTTATGCTTCTCGACCCCTGCTTTAACCCCGAAGATCGTAATTACTTTGGGGAGCCAATCACCAACCTCTTGTATCTCAACAGCGACATTATTGGACACATCGAATCTTGGGTTTCATTTCCCCTCACTGGGCAGATATCGCTTCGCTTGATCTGGATAAGGCTGAGGGCCTTATCGTGTTTGCCTTCGCTGTGTAGGACGCCAAGAACAAAAGAACCAGGCACAAGGGCTAAGAGCAAGAACCAGCTTCCTCTCCAGGAGAGATCGCCGAACCTTTATAGATAGCGAGATCTTGGTACCGTAATCTTGGTAGTGCAACATTGACTATAAAGAGTCGATTAAAATCTGCTCAATCTTGCTCTTTACTTCTCATCCACATTCGTTGTAGCATCATCAAAATGAAGGCCTCTCTCACCTCTCTCCTCCTTGCCACCCTGGCCGGCTCTGCCGTTGCTCAAGACAAGATCAACACGGCCAAGTTCGATGAGGGCTTCCTTCGTGCTAACTCCGCCCCCAATGCCATCGGCATGGGTGTCCTGCGCCAGCGCAAGACTGCTCTCTTTGAGAAGCAGGCTGCCTCTGGTGTCTTCGACAAGGACCGTTACAAGGTTGCCTCCTCTACAGCTTGTGTTGATGGAAAGGCCGGGGGTTACTCCTGCAACAATGTCGATATGAAGGGATTCCTTCGTCACCAGGACATGGGCAGCCGAACCCGTGTTGGTAACGATGTTTGGGGTATGTACTCTTATTGTGATATGAAGGGGATAATGCTAACTGTTCAGGATGGACTCACTCCTCCGGACGAGAGTTTGCTCTCGTTGGTCAGTCTGACGGAACTGCCTTCGCCGAAGTCCACAAGGACGGAAGCTTGACTTACGTCGGCCGTCTCCCCACCCAGACCGTCGCTTCATCTTGGCGCGACATCAAGGTCATCGGCAACTACGCCTACATTGGATCCGAAGCCGCCGATCACGGTCTTCAGATCTTTGACCTTACCAAGCTCATCAAGGCTGACCCCAAGAACCCTCCCACCTACAGTGTCAGCCGAGACTTGACCGCCCACTTCACTGGCTTCGGCAGCAGCCACAACATTGTCGCCAATGAAGCTACCAACCTTATCGCTGCTGTTGGTACCGAATCCAGCCTCAAGTGTCGTGCTGGTCTCTGGATGATTGACGTGTCCAACCCTGCCCGACCCCAGGATGCTGGCTGTGTCAGCAACGATGGATATGTTCACGATGCCCAGTGCATCATCTACCGTGGACCCCAAAAGGGTTACCAGGGTAAGGAGATCTGCTTCAACTACAACGAGGATGCTCTTACTATCGTCGACATCTCTCGACGCACCATGCCCCGTCAATTGTCGCGCACCACATACAACGGCGCTACATACACCCACCAGGGCTGGATCACCGAGGACCACAAGTACCTCCTCCTCGACGATGAGCTCGACGAGCAAGAGAAGACTGGTCCTGCAGCTGACCAGCACACCACCACTTACATCGTCGATATTCAGGACCTCCAGTACCCTGTCTTCCGTGGTGTTTACAAGTCCCCTCAGCGCTCCATCGACCACAACCAGTACATCATCGGTGGAGTTTCCTACCAAGCCAACTACGGCTCTGGCCTGCGCATGGTCAACGTGTCCTCCATCAACCAGGATGACACTGGTGCTGGCTTTAACGAAATCGGTTTCTTCGATGTTCACCCCGAGGATGATGAGGTCGGTGGTGAGGCTGAGTTCTACGGTGCTTGGTCTGTCTACCCTTACTTCCAGAGTGGAAACATTGTTGTTAGCTCTATTGAGCGAGGACTCTTCTCTCTCCGATACACTGGTTAAACAGTGTTGGAATTAATTCTTGTACATATTTATATTAGTCTACCAATTTAGTTGGACAATAAAGCCTTGAGATTAAAAGAACAGTGCCATCGTCCTTTGTGTGTGTAATCTTCCTAGCCGTCACCCTTGAATCGACATTAGACGCAACAGTTCTATGTCAGCTCACGATCTGCCCATTCAGGTAGGGGCAACTTATTGGACGTTCAATATATTTTCTTTTAATAGCGGATACAAAGACCTACGTGAGGTATCAGTATATGGTAAAGTAGCGAACAAGTAGTTCTTTAACGTCGAGTATGTAACCAAATTTCATCGAGAGCTCGGATCCTTGTATCGTAATTCTGTAAGAAGTTATTTTACCTGCTATGTTCTCCGCACAATATGATAAACTGTAAGCAGTAATACACTGTCCAGTAGAAGCTTCCTACAACTATAACTTAACATTATCTTAGCCGCTTATGAACATAGACTGTTAAAACGGATAGACGGTTTCTTGTTACAACACACAGTTATTTGCAGGTCTACTGACGTGTTTACAAAGAAATAGAAATTGAAACAAGACAGTAAAGTACTGAACAAGTACTACCGTCCGGTAAAGCTTTACGACTTTTCAATAGAACACAAGGGCTCGAGTGCATTACTTGTACATCGAATACAGAGCTGTTCTTTGAGCGAAGTAAAGAAGCATTGGTATAAATGTCTTCCAGTCGCTGCACATTTTCCAACCTCAATCAACTCATCTACACAACAACTACACAACACACAAAGTTCTTACTAGGAATTTCATCTACTACCTAAGACAGCAAAACAGTCACACACAACATACCGCAGCTACTCCCTTAACATCATTTGCTCCAACATTTCATCAACAATTTCACAATATCTGCTACCTCAACAGCCCACAATGTCCAACATCGAGGATCTCGGCCGAGACACCTGGACTTCAGTTATGGACATCCTCGCCTTGTTCCAAGAGCTGGGTAGTCCAGCTGGCAAGGAAGCAGTGGGAGTATTCATGGAGAAATACTCCAACCTTCTGGCCGAAGTGGATCGGGAAGTAGGAGCACTAAATACCAAGCTCGCCCAGATCCCCATTCTGGAAGCTGCGCTCAAGGAGGCGAACAATCGCAAAGATGATAGAAACTCTGCTTCTGCAGAAGAGCATGCCAACATTGAGGATTTACAGAAGGAAGTACAAGACCTCGAGACTGCCCTCTCTGATCAGGCACGAGATATGGCCGAGATGACTGCTGCTTCTAAGGAAATGCTTGCGGCTTCACAGGAAGATATCGACGAAAAGACCTCCCGGGTTGCGACTCCATCCAAGGAAGTCGAAAAGTCGGAGGAGTAAGATCAAAAGAATCTTGTCTCTCACAGTCTATACAATAGACTACCGGCTCTTACAAGGGCCAAACTGCTGCTTTCACATTGTCAAAGTAGGTATAGCTTTACCAGATCAAGGCTGAGGGGCAGAAAAGCGTGTGATCGCGGGATTCGATTGATCGGCGAACATGAAGAGCGCGCAGACTGGAGGACGAAGCGCAGGGGAATGGACAGGTAAGCTGGGTGTGAACTAGAACTTCAGTGAGGTCAAGATTTAGGCACCTGTTTCCTACGTTTGTACCTGGCTTGAGTTCAAGCAAAGGGATAGTTTACGCAGTAGTATAGAACTTGATTGTTGGCAATTGCTGCCATCTTTAACTTAGATTGAATTGTCTTTTTATAAGTGAAGGTTAACATCACACATGTTGAAGCTGTTTACCAGAGTGTGCTGATCACAGTAGAATTTTTCTGTTGAGATACAGACCCTGTAACTTTCCAAAAAGAGAAGAACAAAACATCCGATATCCATGAGAGCTACAACCGAGATAACAAATGTAAGTTTCTCTAATAATTCAAAAGGATTATGGAAGTGTCAATCTCGCTATCAATTCCCTCCGTCGATCTTATTCTTCAGTCTCTTTAGGTGTGATATTTTCTGCTTCAGGGTATTATTCTCAGTTGCTGACAAGCCCACAGTCCAACCAATCAGCATCGACCTGAGTGCGTCACCCCCACCTCTTGGTTTCCATGGAAAGCAATCTCTCCCTTCCATCATTTTGTCTCGACACCATCAACCAAGCCGAGCTGGTAAATCGTCGCTACAGTTCGTAAACTCCGTCCTAGATACGGTCTCTGGAACTGCGAAGCAATTTTTCCAAAGGAATAGTCGGGGCTCTTTAGAAGGGACCCGCTATTCAAGTCCTGCCGTGTCCTGGAGCTTTGGTGATCTGGTCTGCTAGCTATGTTTTCGAGACCGACGCGTCGCCTGCCGATGAAGCTGAGCTCTGGCTTCCCACCTGAATAAGGGATTGAGCCCGTTACTAATGTAGATATGTCCGACATCACGATTTATGCCATGTCGGATGAACATGGGGTAATACGACGCGTCCTAATCGACCCCGATCTCTAATACGAGCACATTTCTTTCACGACGCGCCTCGACATTCTTCGACAAGACAAATCGGAAGATGCTGAAGTATCTATCATTCCCACGCGCGGCCGATCAGGCACCGTACTGAATGCTTTGGGTCAGATCTCGAATACCCCGTCCCTCTACATATAGCCAGATACCCAAGAGGATCCACGCAATGGTGGTCCATCGGCGACGCGTCAAGTTGGGACGCCGGAAGGAAGACGCTGTTTAATCAGGTATCGCTAGCCTCGACGGCGGTAAAGGCGCAGAGGCTGATCATCCGCGGCCGAGCCTTCCTTCCTACGACATAATCGTCTCGCCCTCGCACACTGAACCGTCCTCGTCAAGACTTCGAAGCCTCCTCCGACCACGATTTACATATTATACTTGGGAAGATTGAAGAGCAAGACCTTTTTCGTTGCCAAGATTTACGAACGTCTCAAGACGATGAACAATAAATGGAACCCAACGCCTAATGCAGAGATAAAGAGCGCGTTCAGAGCCTCGAAAGCGAGAATAAACCCCTCAAAGAGTGTTGAGAAATTGAAGTCTCGGCCGGAGATTCAGTCCCATAACTTAGACTTGCTTAGGCACTAAGCTTAAAGTAAACTATCCTAACTTTTATAATACCCTTACCTAAGTGTCGTTTCTTCTTCAACCCACCTGCTCCCAAACTTGAAAGTAAAGGTGTGGTGGTGCTTAGCCTTCTTCGATTGAGCCTCGAATCTATCTACTCTAGTACACGCTCAACTCATGCCCGCCTGGTGGAGGGGCTGTGAGCTCATCTCGAGGACTCAACAGATTCATAAGCCATATAACTAATACCACAAAGGCCACCTTGATCTGTAGGTATGGAACATGAGTTATTCCCAGGCCCTTTAACCAAGCGAGAGGAGGTTCTTCAAGATCATCATTCTCGGGTGATTTATGCAACAGCAATTCAAGGATGGAAGCCGTCGCAGATTTTGCAGCATTGCATGCCCAGATGAAGACAGGTAACAATATCAGTAGAGTTCTCCATCGATCACCTAGAATGGATCCGTCCCCGAAGAGACCGTCAACAATAAGTACTCCGTCTCTGTCAGCCGCAAGGAGAAGGTGAGACTGAAGGATAGATATCTCTAGTGAGTGACGACCCACCCAGACCATTGCCCTCGAGTGATAGTTTCGGGTATACGTCGAGATATTGCGGAGTGTAATAAACCCCAAAATCGGGATCCAGGAAGTGAGAGGATGAAAAGAATCATAGGAGCTGGTATGTAAGCCTGTAGTCTTACTGAAGTAAAAGAAGATGGCAATTGTGCTGGCCAAGGCCAAGACTGAGCGGAGAGCCAGACTGATGGAAGTGCTGCCGATCTTGTGCTGGATGATAGCGGTGAAGATACCGAGATAGACAATGTATAAGTCGAGTGTGGTGTGGTAAGTCCACTCACCAGGGCTCCAGTGGATGTTGAAGATAAGTTGAAGGAAGCTGAATATCCACTCCATGAAGAACGATGACAAGACTAAAGAAACCACGATACCAGAAACGAGTACCTTTGTGAGTAAGAGTTGAACATCGCTGTTGTATTGTCTTCTAATTGCCATTGTTGCATAGACGACAAGAAACCAGAATGACGCACATGGTGCAGCGTGATAGAACATGTAGTCTGTGTCCATGAAGTAGGCCAGAGAGCAAGCTAGAGTGTTCAAACGAAGTAGAATAGCTGCTACGCGGGTGAAGGAGAAGTCTTCTGTCCGGATGAAGTAGCGAGTGTGGCCATACCCGGTCTGAAACAGATATGCAGCGACGCATAGGCGAAAGAGAATGTAGATGGAAATACTACCCTTGCTCGCTTCAGTCCAGTGATTGACCATAATAAAGGATTGCATCCAACCCTTCCACTCTTCTGTCTGGTTCCGGGAGAGAAAAGGTTCATCTTGGTCGCGAGGTACGAGCTTCTCTGATAGTGGCGATGGCTCGCTCTCTGGGAGTAGAGATTCCGAGGTTTCATCTATTGAAGATTGGCTGGTCGGGCACTTGGAGCCGTAACGCCGAATTGTGAAAAGCGATGCAGCAAGACAGACAGCGCACAAAACCGCGAACCCCTCTGCCTCCCAAAGCTTGTTTCCTTTAGCCATCATCTGCGTGCGGTCGCCGAAATGACACATGAGCAAGACCAGTACAAAAGACCCTGGTTGCATGTTGAGTAAGGTCCATGTAGACTGCTTCAGGTTCAGAAGATGCAGGAGCTCGCAAATGACACAAGCGACCAGGTATGCAATGCTGAGAAGAACAACAATGCTATACTGGTTGCCACCATAATCAGTACAACAAGTCCCAGCATGATATCGCTTCATCCGGTTGAGCTTTGCGTTGCAGCGCAGATTGAGGACAATATTCGCACGAGCCTCGGAAACTGAGTCGATAACATGAGCTGCCTTCTCAAGCGGATCGATCCAAGTCTTGTTCTGATTTGCAACAACTTCAACGACGGACCATAAGATGGGGATTCTATGGTTTTGTTCGGTTTCGTGTAACCAGTTGTGCATGTCAATGACCTCTGATGCTTTGCGATTACTCTCATCAATTGATTCTGATTCGTTTCCTTGGTAGCAAGGTCCTGAGGCGGGACCATAGAAGATCTGATTGCCGATACCGTCATATGAATCCATAGGCGCTGTGAACGGGTCAATGTCAGGTGTATGATCAATGATGTACTTGGATATATCGTTAAATCGGTCTTGGTAATCTTCAAAACGTGGCTCCCATGGCACATTCCTTGACCCATTTTTGTTGTTTGTAAACCAAAGACCCGCAGCCATGTAGATCAGAGCAGGGCCTTCCTGATCGTTGATCGTTGGTGGGTTTGTCTTCTCTTCAGCATATTTATCGAGGTTCGGAACAAACCCTCCTTCTTTTTCTTGTTGCGCCTTGCCGTGACTGTTGAGGTAGACGTTTGAGAGTCGCTGAATTAGCTGACCATCGTATGTCAAGTTCACATTGTCTCGCAGCCTCGGAAAGGCCTCAAGTTTCGTATCCTGTTCGTGTTGTTTCCTGTTGATCTGGAACCACTAATGTTAGCACTCCCTCTTTGATGTAGTCTAATTTGAACGTACCAGACGGCTGAAGGCATAGGCTACATGTCGAGACGTCGAGTCGCCCACAACGACAATTCGACGACCTTCTGTGCATTGACGGATGTCACTGGAATCGTACTGATGGAAAACGCATCCATCCGGCTGCCATTGATGAAACGGATACCGATGGCCCTTTTCGTCTGGTGGGTCGATCCACCGACCGGTGTTCTGGACCGCACGGCAACGGTAAGGGTCGTCATTGGGTAAGAAAGACTTGAGAGAAATCCCGGCTATAAAAAGTACGGCCAGAATTGTAGAGAACACCCTTGATGATGGAAAATACATGTTGATGGGTTAAGATCTGTAGTCCAAAATGAGTTTTACTGAATGTCTTGCCCTGAAAGGCCAAATGAGAAGATACTGTCATCTGAATTAAGAAAGGGAAAGGCCCGAACTTAACCACGTTTATTGTTCCTCCCTTCAACCGTTGGTGGCGGTTTGTTCTTGGCTGAGGGAGACTCAGTGGCTGAATTAGAATATGCGGATGGAGGTACGGGAATGCGAAGACATCGGTTATGCTTGTTGTGTCCAATAAACAAATGGAGATAAGCAGGGCTAGGCCTTGGCCAGCTGGATCGACTGCTAAGAGTTCTCCCTTGCACGCTTGACTGCTAAGAGCTACTCCCTCTGTACCTACCCACTCTAATGGGTCTGGGCGTAAGACATTGGCGACAAGTGAGACAACACTCCTCAGTCGGAATCCAGGATTTGCCTAACGAAGTATCTACAGTGGCAATCCAGGTTTTCTTTTCTTTCTTAAAGCAGATGTGCAAAGACTCTCCTAATCCCGTTAGGCACTTCTTCAGCTTTCAATACAGCGGCATAGCCCGCAAAACTAATCGCTAGACCTAGCTTGTTGAGGTATTGATGGACTCAAAAGTGGCTTGCGGCTTGCATTAGCACCAGCCCGAGCGCACACTAAGACGGAGCGGTAAGTTCTCCAGCAACTTTTACACTGTAATTTCTACGTCATTCCCGCTCTGCTAATCACGTCGCGGGATTTACTAATAAGGATCAAAATAAAGCAAGCTCAAGTAAAGCTATCCATTAACTTGATCATTATCCTACAATGACTTTAAGTGATGGCCACTATCGCATCACAGGAATTCAGGATGGTCTGGATCCCGATGGAGACAACTTTCTTCGTGAGGTTCCTGTTCGTATGGATGTTGATGAGTGGTTCCTCTCTCAGGAACCTATCCATATTAACCAGCGCGCCCTGTTTTTCCCTGCCTTCTGGGCTTTCTCTCAAACGAGTCCTCATGAGAGGTTGTCCTGGTTCCAAATTGCTGGTTTGTACTGCAAGTACTACCTGACGCTACATACAGCTAACATCATCCAGGAATCCACGGGAAGCCTTTTGTTGCGTGGGACGAAGATGCGCAGGAGGGCAAGACAGAAAATGGATACTGCACTCACAACAGTATCCTCTTTACTACCTGGCATCGACCCTACATGCTGCTCTGGGAGGTAAGACTTTGTCCGTTGGATGCTCAATTGTATTTAACTAACCTCGGTAGCAAGTTATCTGTGACATGATGAAGAAGGAGGCTGAGAAGTTCCAAGAGAACGACCGAGAGGAACTTCTTGACGCAGCCAAGTCCTGGCGATTTCCCTTTTGGGACTGGGCAGGAAAGAAGCAAAGCCCAGGTAAGGATGGGAAATATGACTACCACATCCCACTGGTGGTTCAGATTGAGGAACTTTATATCAGAAGTCCCTCTGGCTTCAGTACTGTGAAGAACGGATTTTACCAATACACCATGCCCGGAGGCGTGACCATGGGGGATGAAAGCCTGAAGGATCCCAGTGACCCCGAGAACCCACTCAAAGATCTGAGAATTACACCAAATACCGGGAAGACGCACAGTGGACTAAAGTACACTCTTCCTGTGAGCGTCCCTTCGAACGAGCGACCTCCACATGCTAACATGGAATAGTTTGACGAGTGTTCTGGCACCAGCCGATACGCTGATGGTCACAGATCGATCGACCAGAACTGGACGAATGGGAAACAGAACAACAAGATGATTGAACAAGCCATGCGCGGCTACGAGTGGGACCCAGTGTCTAACACCGACAACGAAGACAAGAAAACCTGGGGTAAGCAGCGAAGTAAACTGACAGCCAGTTTGCGAGAAGCATTTTATCGAGTTCTTACGATCGAAAGGTTCGAGGATTTTGCGACGAAGCGGATGCCAGATATGGAACCAGAGTCCAAGTCGGGTCCTGGCTATAATCAAAAGGGCTATGCGTTTGATTCAATTGAGAACATCCACGACAATTTGCATGGGTGGTGTGGTGGAGACGTGACTACTGTTAATGATGGCATCGCCCTGTTGGGACACATGTCTGATGTTACAGTTGCTGCTTTCGACCCAATCTTTTGGCTTCACCATTGGTATGTTATCCTTAGCCCCAGATTAAGGTGTTGGTTCTAATATGCGACAGTAACATCGATCGTATGTTTGCTATGTGGCAGATATTACATGAGGATCAGTGGTTCAGTGACAGTGATATCCGTAACAAGGACGAAGGTAACTTCTGGATCAAGGCTGGCCACACATTTAAATCCACCGATGAGTTGCGTCCCTTTCGCAATGAAAATGGAGACTACTATACTTCCAATGCGGTGCGGGAAGTGACTAGGCTGGGTTACACCTATCCAGGTCTTGAGAAGTGGCTGTACCTGAAACCAGATGGATCCTACGACAAGGAAGGACACCTGGACGCTCTACGTGAGACACTGTCGAGAAATTACAATGCTTCATGGGAGGCTGTGCAAGCGTCACACTTGTCACAAGCTATCCAGGGCCAAAATGGTCTGCCTGTGTTGAGCTTTGGAGAGTATAGAGAGAATGCGGTGGATTTGCTTGGGGTCGATGATTACGTGATCGACGTGGAGTACGACAAGTAAGTCTTGACAGCATTGAGACTTCACTCAATCGCCGACCTGACATCAACAGATTCGCTCTCAGTGGGAGGGGGTTCACCGTCAGCATTTTCATCGGCAGAGTACCTAAGCATTCACCGTACACCATGGGACAAGTGGATTCTCTTGTGGGCCAGATTATCAATTTCTCATCAGATGTTCCAGCATCAAATATTCGAGGTTGCCAAAACTGTCGAAAACAACAAGAAGAGAAGATAATCTCAACCGGCCGTGTCGTGCTCACTAATGCTCTTATTACACGATGGAAGTACCAGATTAAGCACACTCCACATCTCGCTGGTGGTGAATCTGTGCTTCGTGGCATGGAACCAGACAATGTTATCCCGTTCCTCAAGGATAACCTCCACTGGCGCGTTACCTCGATGGGCGAGGATGTCAGTGGGAGCCAGATCCCTTCTCTGAAGGTGTTACTTGGAGTTGGAAAGGCTGATTATTATGCTGACAGGGCGAAGATGTCCCGATTCTATAATTACGAGCATATAGATATAGGTACTGAGGGATGCCCGAATTGTTGTTCTGGTGGATTTGACTTCCCCCAGAAAGGTTTAGTGGCATGTGCTACTGGTCCAAACAGCATATGTTTGGCATCAAGCAATTGTGGATGTGCACGAAGACTATTGTCAAGATTATAGAGCACGATAGTAGTAGATAGAGCCTACCTTGTTTCTTTAAAAGATATCACATCACTGAATTCTAACGTCCTGCTGTACTAAACGAATTTTACCCTAATTTAATGACCTCGGGATCTTCAAGAGAACAAGAAGGAGAAATGGAATAGAGTCAAGTCGATGTATTTGAACATGACTCTATCAAACAGAGAACTGAACCCAGCGCCTCTTATCTATCTTTTAATATTACTTAATGTCTAGAAACCCTCAGTGACGAAGCAGTATATGATAAACACAGATTCTTTGTTTCTGGTGTAGGGTATTCTGTAGAAAGAAGCAAAACTCAACTTGATCGATCAAGAACAAGGCGCATGTTCTAGTCTATCATCTGGGACAACAAAGGTTTCTTTTACATCATCTTTAGCAACCTGATTCCGGTGTGCTTGGGTGAAATATACAGCATCAATTCTTTTGAGACAGGTAAAGTTTTATGCGATCCATTACTGGTGAGAGGTCAGAAGCTGTGGAGCCTGATGATTACTCCACGAGCCAGCCACCTGTGGCAGGGTATCAGTCAGACAAGATAAGACCCGCTAGCCACAAGTGGCAGTGCAAAACCCAGTATTCTGTACGAACCTGCCAAACAAAAGATAACTATTCTGTGGTGTCAAGACCGGCTGAAAGGCATGACTTGTGACAGTTGAAAGAGCTTATAGCCGCAAAGTAAATGCTTATCGTCCGATCCAGGTGTTGGAGATTATTGTCCTGTTGGTCCTCGGAGACTAGGCTCTACAAGGCTTAGCGAGAAGGTACCGATGTCGGAATTGTCCTCTGGGCATCTTTCAGTGACAATATTGTGAGTCAGAGTAGATAAGAGAGTTGAGGAAAGACAGAGTGACCGTTTCTCTGAATTGCTGCTTAAGACTTAAACTAGCACATTCTGCCATCTTAAAGCTCTAGCTTCACTTTCAATCAACTACGCTATTCAAGGTTCACGATAAGCTGGTATCCTCGACACTATGGCTGAACGTCAGCTGCACAGACTAGGCTTCGTCCAGATCCGAACGACTCTTGCGCAACTACCATACCCGCGATTGGAGGACCGCCCAACTATAACCACGGAACGATTGGTTCTCAAGCCATTCTATGAGGGCGCTGCTGAAGACCTTCACCCTATGCGAGTTCAGCAAGAGGTCATGAAGTGGACATCACAAGGCGCCCCAGACAAGAGCATTGAGGAAACCAGGAAGTGGACTCTAACAAGACTTCCCCCGAACCATGAGATCGACTTCAGTTATGTCATCAGCCTTCTCGAAACTGGTGAAGTCATTGGTGCAGGTGGCTCTTTCAGACGAGAGTGCGAGCTTGGATGGCCAGGGATCGGATATGCATTTCGAAAAGAGGCTTGGGGAAAGGGCTATGCAACTGAGTTTGTGAAGGCGTACATGGAAGCTTGGTGGAAGCTGCCTCGTGTTGAAGTCTTGATGGAGGTAGACCACACCACCCTCAGTGAAGAAGAAATAGCCGCCAGTCCAGAAGCTCTGATTGAAGAACGATGCTCGGCGGAGGCACTCAGCAACAACCCAGGTAGCCATCGCGTTTTGGAGAAGGCTGGATTTGTGAAAGTAAAAGAATGGAGGAATGAAGAAAAGAATTGGTTGATATATGGATGGGTAACGCCTGCTGATGCCAGGACAAGAGGAAAGTCAGCATAACTCGGATAAACCTATTCTGGGGTCTCAGTACCCTTTCCCTCCCCGGCTGATTTGATAGCGTACGCTTTCTTCCAAGCATCTCTGGCTACATGTTCCTTACAACTGAAGCTCCAAGGAGTGTATGTTTCTACAATGTACCTTAAGAGCCAATGAACCATGCTGGCCTGCTCGGAGCTCGTTCTCATATAGGTTCTTACAAATCGCTTCTTGTCTTCAAGTGGCATATTAGGATATGCTTTACCCACTTTCAAAAGTTTCTTTTCTTCCGATGCCTGTTCCTTTTCGCTGTGTAAATCATAGCCTCTTCAGAGATCTCACGTGGGACAAAGAGACCAACTTGCTTTGGCCGGTTACTCTTTGGATGGTACTACAACAAGAATTAGTGCTTATAGCCACTCGCAGAGACGGAGTAATTACACAGGCGAATACTTCCTTCCCTGCATTTTGAGTTATGGCTCGACACAATCTTGTCAACAAAACATCTCCCATTGCGACAAATGCATAGCCGGCGGGTCGAAACCTAGACCCGCATTTAATCTTGTAATGGAGGTTAGCAGGAACGTCATGTGCGAAGAGGCTAAGCTACCGACTTCCTCTCTATGTTTATTTCTATAAACGGGATAAATCGGATTTGTATCTGGTTTCTTCGTGAAGGCTCTGGATGCTAAGGGAAGGGCAGGTTTGCAATAGTTGCAGACTGATACTCTTGGTACATTGGAAATCTCAGTTCGATTTGCAATAGGTAGACTTGGAATCTTACATCGTAAAAACATAAATTCTGTTAATAAATCTTAATAGGTTGACTAACAACAAGGAGATTAGAGCGGTAAAAGTATTTAAGGGGCTAGAAGCTAACATAAGGGTCTAGGATATAATTAGTAAAGTTAGCTAGAAACTAGTAATATAAATAAAACCAAGAGGTAACATTGCTAACTAATTAACGGAAAGTAAGCTAAGTATTAAGTTGCATATAACTGTAAGTAAGTCAAACGAGTGGCTAATCTCCGAGAGATACAGTAGAGGTAAAGGAGAGATAGATATTGCTTTACAATTCGCCTCATGGTCTTCCACCGCCGGGCCTGCCTCCGCCTTGGCCACCACCGGGCTGCTGTCCACCTCCGGGTTGTTGACCTCCTTGACCTCCTCCGGGTTGCTGGCCACCTTGACCACCACCTGGCTGTTGACCTCCTTGACCACCGCCGGGCTGTTGACCACCGCCGGGTTGTTGTCCTCCTTGGCCACCACCTGGCTGTTGACCTCCTTGGCCACCGCCGGGCTGCTGTCCACCGCCGGGTTGCTGGCTACCTTGACCACCGCCGGGCTGTTGACCTCCTTGTCCACCACCAGGCTGCTGACCTCCTTGGCTACCGCCGGGCTGTTGACCACCGCCGGGTTGTTGACCTCCTCCGGGTTGCTGGCCACCTTGACTACCACCTGGCTGTTGACCTCCTTGACCACCGCCGGGTTGTTGACCTCCTCCGGGTTGCTGTCCACCTCCAGGCTGCTGGCCACCCTGGCCTCCACCTGGCTGTTGACCACCACCTGGCTGTTGAGCTCCACCAGGCTGCTGGCCACC
>NW_022158215.1:0-16897 GCF_003316985.1 Fusarium coffeatum
TATACGATGACGGCCTTTTTCTTGTTGAAGATCCCTGTCGCTATTTTGCTCTATACCCTCAAGCCTAGCTCCTCCACCAGCATACCGGACATCCTCTCACCAGTCCTTCACCCCCCAACAAGCTGGAAATACAGATCATTTATGGACAATCTTTAGCACACATCAAGAGTCCAACTAGAGGAAAACTATAGCCGAATAACGGGAACTTAAACAAGTCCAAGGATGCACTAAAACCCCAGTTATCGGGAGTGGCGGATATCTAGCGGAGACTTTTCATACAGAACCAAGATGCAAGATTCCCAAGCTGTCGGGAAACTCCAGAGATTGGGCGACACAGTATCGTAAGAGGTTCTGGAAAAAAGAGGTAGGTTTCGTGGCTTGCTTACATAGCTGTCTCTCCTGATCAGTATGCGGGTGCGATTCCAGCCGGAGATCCGGGCCCGGCGTCCCCGGAAGATGCACGGGGGCTGCTTGAGCTTTCCCGGAGACATGGAATACCGAGGACGCCGGACGGCTCGAACATGCCACGGAATGGGAAGGATATCTGAGACTGACTGAGACTGAGACTGAGCGCTGTATGCTGCCGATCGTTTTATCTGCCGGTGAATCGGCCAACTCTTTCATGCAAGGCGTCGGTCGAGCATTCTACAGCAACAAACTTACTCTCAATTCTCATGCAGTCGTAATCAATCCAACTAAAACCTTTAGCTGCCGGTGACTGCACCTTATTTTTGTAGCTTCAATACGTAGTCAAGTCGGTATTGACGTATAGATCCATTGGTTTGGCGTCATTCCTTTCAACTGTTCATCTGAAATAGTTGGTGCCCCCACATGTAAGAAGAGATCAGCATGAGGAACTGAAATCTTATTGATTAATGAGGCGTACTTCTCTTGTCTCCTCAATATCGCGAAATGAGATGAGAGAATTGCTAGGATAGTCAGGCGTTATTGCTGTTGGTTCTCTTCAACTAAGTATAGCCTATCGAACAACTCCCACCGCCTATTCTTGTAACCGCCTGAACCGAATGTCGATACATGCACTCAGTGCATCTGACTGCTATATCCAGCCGATTCATGGTGCAAGATGCGCCTAGGCTAGACCTGACTCGTCCGCCCCCGGCTCCGAAGAGCGCTTTGGCTACCAATGATGCTGTGGCTAGTGGCTAACTTGACCTTGAGTCTCGCTGTGCATTACCGACCGCCCAGCCCGTCCTTGATGGGTGCTCGTGCTTGTTGAGCGGTCGATCCCCATGCATTAGAGCCATGTTTTTTGATTCCTTTGCCTCTAAACGATTAGCGATGAGACACCTGCTGAATGCAGGGTAGCAGGCATTGGCAAGGTACGACCCTTGAACTGGTCTCGGTCCATCGCTAAGAAAAACCAAATGTTGCACAACATGGAACCCCAGGGATTTCTCGGGTTTCGTCGACACTGGAGAACAGTGAAGCTCAACTGTGGTAATGTGATGTTGGGCGTTACGTAGGCCGTGGTGGCCTAGACCTCGTGGATACGAAGGTCTGGTTCAAGCAAGGGATCAGTCACGTTGTACTGTAGTATACTCAGCTCTACCGTACCGTAGCCACTAACTTAGCTGGAAACGTGGATGAAGGTCCCCATTTAGGTCGAGCGCCAGTCGCGGCGATAAGCGTTTGGACAAGACTTGATGAGGGTCGAAGGATGCTTTTAGATAGGAGAGCACGGTGATGTTGATGGTGATTGCGATGAGAAGCCATTGAACACTTGTTTAGCATGTCTCAGCTGTGTAACAGACCCAGCCAGAGCAACGCAACAGTCAATAACAAGAAAAGTTGAATAATGCACTGAATGACAAGGATGCACAGACTGAAAGAGATTGATTGACAGCAAGACCAGATGAGTCTCAGCCAGTGCTGTACTGTACTGTAAGAGTTACAGTGACAATCTTGGTGCAATAGGTGCCCCATCTGCCGTCATTGTCGGCCTCAATTGTAACTGTACCCGTAGGTTTTTCTCCTGCCTCTGCCTCGGGTTGGAAAGGGAAAATGCAAGTTTGTTCGCCCGCCCGATCGACGTCACACCCCCCGGACCCTTCTTCCAAGCCTGTGACTGCACTGTAAATACAGTGCACTTACAGGGGCCCCGCCCGTTCCAGAGACCCGTACCCAAGACCTCCACCGCTTTCGGAGCCTCGCGCAGTGAACCTGAACCCTCGACCCTTTTTCTTCGCCTCTCGTCTTGTTGATTCCGGCCTTGGACCACATCAAGACCATTCCATCCAACAAGACCTCTGCGGGTAAAAGTGGCCCGTTGAACCGCCAGGCTCCAGCCACGGATGGGAAAGCCAAGCCTAAGCCAAAAAGACGGGACAGAGAGACAAGAGACACATTGGAGGGGGTGTACGTTATGATTCCACGAGTTTCTGCCTTGTTGTCTTTGTCATTCATCATTGATCGTCTCTGCGCCTGTTGCAAACCAGGTTGGAAATACGAATTGTCTTGGAATATGTCTCTAACAAGATGCCCATCTAGAACACTCATGCGTATAGTAAGTATAGTATGGGTTGTCAATTACAGGACATACAATATATCGTACCTTATGCATATGCAGTGCATGTGTAAACGGGTGGCTGCTCCAGCTCAACGTTGTTGTAAGCTTGCTTAGGTTTCGTGCCTGTATCCGAGCAGAGAGAGCATCCAATTCCCATAATTACATACACTGTGTGACAAGGCAATGTAAACAATTTCGTTACAAGCACACGCCCTCACACCCCTGCCCCGGACATGGACCATGGTCATGGCTGTGAATGTGGTGAGAGACAGACAGACAAGAGCGACAACGTAGAGCTGGAGGCGAACCGACCGGCTTCTGGGCTCCACCAAGGCATGATTCATTCATCAGCCGCCTTGCCTCGCCTCTTGTTATAAAGACCTGGCCTGGTCCCTTTCTCAACAAGTGTTACTGTTTCTTTGCTTTGAACAATCAACAATCCATTTCTCGGTCGAGGTCGTTGCGTGAATCTTTGGTTCCATCTTCTGCTTTCCACGGTTTTCGATAGACGCCTTCACTTTATCTCCAAGTCACTATTAGACCAAACCCATCTATCCCAACTCAACCAACTTCTTACCGCTCTCTCGTCGCTCACCGTCATCTTACATACTCACCGTCTTCTACGAGTATAAACATCTGCGGCTTTCATCAAATCTTTTTACTTTCTACAACCAAACTACCAACATCATGCCTCCTAAGCGAATCCGTTGCACCGCCGCCACTTGCCGCGAGCCTGCTCAGCGCATCGTCGGCGACTGCACCTTTTGCCAAGGCCACTTCTGCGGCAAGCACCGTCTACTAGAAGACCACAAGTGCACTGGTCTCGAGGATGTAAGTTTCAACGTTGATCCATGTTGTGGACCTCGACTAACAAAACCCCCAGTGTAAGAAGCAGTCTCACGAGCGCAACGCTGCACAACTCGAGGCCGAGCGAACCCAGGTTATCCGGGGCGTGTAAATCGACCAACGAGATTCAGATTCACTATCTACCTACCTACCTTATTCTCCCACCAGATGGGTTTCGGACTGGAGGTCGGCGTCACTCCCAAAGTCCACGATGCGCAACTCTTGGCGGCCACGACGTAACGATGGGATTGGATTTCGAGACAGCATCTGCATGAGATGAGATGCAGGGCGTTAATCCGCCATTGTATATTTCTTTTTCTCAGTTGAGGGTGCGATGGCGTACTGGATATGTCTTGGGGACATAGTTCTCCCTTATTTCTAGCGGGGTCTGCATTAAATCAATTCTTTCTTCACTTATCCATTGCATGAAATGTGTTCATCATTGATTGAGTCGTGCGAATACTTGGAATATGGCGATCATTGAACGAATTCGTTCAAACCGACATGCGCAGAAGCGGTGACATTGCTTGACTCAGAATGGACTGACGATCGGTAGTCTTGGCTTTGATTACGTGTTGCTCGAGCCTGGCCGTGTTGGATGCGACTTTGCGAAAAGCGAAAGGAGACCCTGCTGTATTTCGCCGGCTTATCTCCGATATCGTATCGGGATGCAGCGTTGATCTCGTGAGCATCCGTCTGGGTCGTTTACTCGATAGCGCCATCGAGGCTAGACCACGAGAGTCCTTTGTGAAAAGACTAATCATTAAATAACGGCGGACAATAGGGTATCAATGGGTATCAATGCACCCCAAAGATGCTCTTTCAGATGTCACTTCTCAGCGCTAACCTTCACAAGGCCTCATACACGTGGTCAAATCGTCTCCTGCCAGCAACTTCTGTAGCCAACTCGATCCTGGGGATTTATTATGGGGGTGGTTGGTTCCGGGGGCGGGGCCGAGGATGGGGGTCAATCATCGAATGTCAGTGAGAGGTGAGAGGTCCTCATCATGCAATATCACCCTCCTCTTTCACAATGTCTTGTGAAACCTCCGTCTTGACTACTGCACCATTTTGAGCCTCCAGTTCTAGACCCTCGGCTTTGATCTTTCGACCTGCCGACACTTTTGCTCGATCCGCAGCCTTGCATAGTCCTTCTAGGCCAAGATCGCATTCGCCGCATTTGCGCCCAACAGGTAAACATACTGACTGTCCCAATCCTACAAGAAGATGATTGATTTCGTGCCATCGGTCTTGTGGTAGCCATGACTGGAGAGTCGTACGAGTCTCCTCTGGGTTCTTGGTTTTGTGCCAACCCCAGAGGTTCGTGATACGGTGTACATGTACATCAACACCAATCCCCAGATGCTTTCCCCATGCTACCGACAAACACAGATAGCCCATCTTGGGACCGACGCCTGGTAGTGATACGAGGCCCTCGATCGTGTCAGGGATATCGCCGTCCCATTGATCGCGGAGGATCTCGGCCGTCTGCTTGATATACCTGCATGAAAGTCAGCCAAACCTTGGTCCTTGACAATATATGCCGATGGCGGTAGCACAAACTTTGTCTTATTGTTGTGAAAGCCAACAGCCCAGATGAATTCATTCAGAATCTTGGGATCGATCGCCAGAACGTTATTTAGGTTTAGACCTGGAGGCGCACCCGGCTCAAACGGTGGCAGCTCAGTTTGTAGTTTTCTCATGACAACGGCATTTACCGTGTCTTTTGTCTGACTCGACAGCATGAGCGCCACCAATGTATGAAACCTTTGATCTTTCGGCGATGCGTTTTTGTCTGCCAAGCGTTCGCAACCCATTGTGTCAACGGCCGCACCGTGGGCTCGTCCGCCCGGCGCCCTCATCTTTCTGACAGTATCATACATTTCCTCCCAACCCGACGGCGGTTCTATCTTTATGGTGCCGGTCGTCGCATCGGTAGCTTTGCGGGCGGGCTTGCGAACGCGGCGCGCCCTTGCTGGGGGTGATGGGATGGCATCGAGGTCTTCGTCAACAGGTTCGGACTTGACGGCTTGAGGAGATGTTGCGACTTCCGTCTTGACCGCCGTAGCTCGTTTTCGTTTTCGAATAGGACCTCCAATATCTTCGATGTCGCCGACTGCAGGTTTGGTCTCTTCTGTCGATGCGAAAGCGAATTTCGCCAAGGCAGATCTTGTAACTCGTCTCGGTGGTGAGGATGATTCTTTTACGCGATCGAATAGCTTCGAGGTGTCTTTTGATATTCTTGACGAGCGCATTCTGTCAGATTCTCGGTATTCCGATTGTTGAACTGGGATATTGTAGATTATCTTCCAGTCGCGACTCGTCATGGAACCCCTTAGGCAAATGACATCGAGTGGATTACCAAACGGCCCCACTCTAGTAGACGATGGACATATGCAGTGGAGATACCCCGGATTTCAAGTAGAGTCTGCTTAAGCTATTATGCAAGACTAAAGATATGCTAAATAAGTCAATTGATCGGTCAACTATTAGATCGTTTGAGTTATTAATGAATTTGCAATCGAATGAATAAATTCCGAGAAACCGACGGAGTGCTTGCAACCCTCTTAGAACCTGCTATGTGATGTCCGAATCGACTATTGATGAGCTCCCAGGTAGGTATCTTGAGAATCGAGTATCATGACCATCAAGGTGCTGTGTAAGTCTTGACGCAGCCAAAGGCTCATATGTTGCCTGTTGTAATATCATTAGCTCTAGTCACTAGTTATTCAATACCTAGAGGACTGTACGGATAGTCTAAATTACATCCTTGTCGTTTTCTATTCCACTTTCACTGGCTTATATTTGGACGGGACTTACACGCAAACTGAACATCCATAGCTTCATATAACACCTCATGAATATCAGCGGGCCGTAGGTACGGATCCCATACAACACTGTATCAATTACACCGGTCATATTGCGTTGAATTGTCTATCAAGGTTCTCAGGACTGTCACATATTAATAGCAGCTCGCCGACGCAATTTGAGGAAACTGGTTTTGTCATTCAACATAAAATTTTGATTATCATTCATTTATACTACATTTTAGGTCATTAAATCTTGGGCTCGAGCTTCTGCATGTCGACGACAGCACGGATGCAGTCACCCTGCTTCATTGTCTCAAAGGCGTTGTTGATCTCGCCGAGAGTCTTGCGGTGGGTGATGAACTCGTCGACCTTGAGGTCACCCTTCTTGTAGTCGGCAACGAGCTCGTTCAGTTGAGAACGGCCCTTGACACCACCGAAAGCACATCCTCGCCACACTCGGCCGGTAACAAGCTGGAATGGTCGGGTGGAGATCTCCTGGCCAGCGGCAGCAACACCGATGACGATGGACTCACCCCAACCCTTGTGGCAGGCCTCGAGGGCAGCACGCATGACACCAACGTTACCAGTGCAGTCGAAGGTGTAGTCGCAACCACCGTCGGTCATCTCAATAAGCTTGTCCTGGATGGACTGGTCACCGAGCTCGGTGGGGTTCACGAAGTGAGTAGCACCGAACTTGTCACCCCACTCCTTCTTGGATGGGTTGACGTCGACAACAATGATCTTGCCAGCCTTGCGAGCGGCAGCACCCTGGACGACTGAGAGACCGACGCAGCCAGCACCGAAGATAGCAACGTTGTCACCCTCCTGGACGTTGGCGGTGATGGTAGCAGCACCGTAACCGGTGGTGATACCGCAACCGAGAAGGCAGGTTCGGTCCATGGGAGCATCGTGCTCAATGGCAACGACGGAGATATCGGCGACGACGGTGTACTGGGAGAAGGTGGAGGTTCCCATGAAGTGGAGGAGATCCTTGCCCTTGCACTTGAATCGAGAGGTGCCGTCGGGCATCAGACCCTTACCCTGGGTGGCTCGGATCTTGCCGCAAAGGTTGGTCTTTCCGGACTTGCAGAACTTGCACTCCTTGCACTCAGGGGTGCTGTTGGGAAACTGGTTAGATGATGCGAGAATGGTCGAGGTAAGAATAAGACGTACTAAAGAGCGACGACGTGGTCGCCAGGCTTGACGTTGGTGACGCCCTCACCAATGGACTCAACGATACCAGCGCCCTCGTGACCGAGGACAATAGGGAAAGCACCCTCGGGATCCTTGCCGGAGAGTGTGTAGGCATCTGGTAAGCATTAGTTGTCTGTCTACGGAGCTTTGACAGCTTGATGACGCGGGTAAAAGAACATACCTGTGTGGCAAACACCAGTGTAGTAGATCTGAATTCGGACCTCGTTGGCCCTGGGGGGAGCGACCTCGATATCCTCAATGGAGAGAGGCTTGCCGGCCTCCCAGGCAACGGCGGCCTTACAAGTAATGGGCTGGCAATGGCATCAGTATTCTGTTCCCAAAGGTTTCGCATCATCATGCACAGCGGGGCTTCTGTGATGGTGAGGGGTAGGGAGAGAAGAAGAGAGAGCTTGCTAATGTAACATACCTTGCCAACGGTAGACATTATGATGGTGTTGTGAGGTGGGATGGAGATTGTATGTCGAAGAAGGAAAGAAGAATGGTATAACAGACAGGAAGACAAACAATTTAAAGGGGATGATGGGGCTTTAGAAGGTTGAATGGAAGCTTGACCCGTTTCCAGGAAACTGTTTATGTAGGCATAGAAAAGAGTAGGGAACCCGCCCGCGTTCAGATCCCGATCACCGAGCTACTCCGGTGCGTGGTTGCGTACCCCGCAATTGGAGCTCAAATCCACATCCGGACTGAGATAGGTAACCTGAGGCGGCTTCGGACATGAGATTATCGCTCATTGGGCCTATGACGCTCCGTTTGCCTCTGTTTACGTGAGAAATATGGTGCGGAGAGGCTTGCTGGGCGTGCCAAGGTTCTGCGCCATTGGTGTCGAGGCCGAAATAATTGGTAAAGATAGCCAAACAACCTCACGGACGAGACACTGAGGAGAGACAAAAGCGGGGTCTTCCATCACTTCCTTCGGCAGATGAGACCGATCCGGCCGTCGGCGGTTCATTCAGCGCCGGCCAGTGAGTCAAGATGAGAGGCTCTCATTGCTTCACGGGGTCGGAAGACCTCCCGTACAACTCCGTGCCCACTGCCATTTGGCTGTTGGTGATCACGTTAATTGTCTTCAAGTTGAGGTTAAAGCGGACCTAGAGCCGAGTCTTCGGGAGAAGAAGATAAGAGATTCTCTTAGAACATCTCGAGAATGTCACAAGAAGCAACACACATGCTTCCCATGCAAGCATCGCGGACGACCTAACTCCACCATCCGTGGATGTTCTCACATTATGTTCCGATTTGAATACGACCGACCTATTGCCAAGTAACATCACGGTGGTGGCTTTGCCAATGGAATTGAATAAGTATTCAATGTGGACGCTGATCATCAGAGCCTCATATTGCTAGCTGCATGGCATTTAACGAGTGAATCGGATTCACGTATACGAGTTCTGGAATAAAAGTAGGTAGAGTTTGGAGACAAACACAGCATGAACAGCGATACTTTCAAATCACCAATTGAAAACAACAATGATCCATTCGCCAAAAATCTTATTTGAATGAGCTTGGATTGCTTTGAGAACAAAGAGAAACAAATGTCATAGGCAGGGGTGACGGCGCCGGATAAACCGCGGCGCGTGTTACCCATCGCGATAGCTCCAAAAAATATCCAAAGCGCGTTCAGCTTCAGCAAACAGAAAAAGCTGTAACTCAACATTGCACCCAATTTACCATCCGTCGCATCGCCAAGAACACACTCATCGTATGCAAACATAGCGCAAAATATACCATCAATAGCGAAAGACTAGCTGTCTCGACGCGCCGAGTCGGTCGACCTAAATCTGAAGCTTGAAGAGCTCTCGCAGCATAGCTTCTTCGCATCATGGCTTTTCGATTCGTCGTGGACTCCAGCCCACCTAATAGCCCAGTACCATCGACCCCCGGCAGGTATGAGGATGATGTCGGCGAACATCCTTCGACAACTCCTGGTGGACCACCACCACCATCCTCGGCTCCCTCTTACACACCGGCCGGCGCACCATCAAGTTCTCTGTTTGGTGGCATGACCGATACTAAGCCTCTCAGCTTTGGGGTATCCAACACTGGATCCGGAAGGAATCTTTTCGGGCGGGATAGCATCTCAAGCAACCACCCACTTGGTCGGTCGATAAGAGGACGACAACCTTCGGGACTGAGTCGTCAATTTAGCGCTGCCGATGAGGAAGATGAGGACGAAGAGCAAGATGTTGAGGAGGAGATGGAGCTTCCGCCACCTCGAGGTAACCTTTTCCGAATGTCTGCGGCTCCAGATGACCGCCCACGTGAAGTCGATGCCGAGATCGAGAAATACATCGACCAGGATATTGCTGATGATGGGGAGGAGGACGAATATGAGGAGGAAGAGCCAGTGTTCGAGCGCGAAAGCTCTGAAGAGCCCGATATGTTTCTCAACATGAGACATGACGACCGACCTTACGGCCAGCCCATGATTGGAGACGAGTCCGACCTCATGGTGCTTAATACCCCGGCCGCGACAACTCGAGTGCGCAGAGAAGCAGAAAGCATCTTTAGACAAACTTCAGCCCATCTCGGCATGTCGGGCCGCCAGGAGGGTTTCCAATTCGCATCGATCGCCAAGAACTTATATAATCAATTTGATC
Organism: Fusarium coffeatum; assembly: GCF_003316985.1. Taxonomy (NCBI): domain Eukaryota; kingdom Fungi; phylum Ascomycota; class Sordariomycetes; order Hypocreales; family Nectriaceae; genus Fusarium; species Fusarium coffeatum. The sequence continues at coordinate 9,996 of NW_022158215.1, forward strand.
CCGCCCAAATTGTTGAGCCTGAAGACATGATTCTCGACACCGAAGAACTCGTATGTCGACTGTACGAAGAAGGAGTTGGACCCGAAGAAGATGTTGAAAAGATGGACAACTCTCTATCCAACATCACATTCCGCCTTACTCAGTTATGGAACAGATGCGTGGACGGGCTTCCCCAACCAGAAGGAGAGGATTTCGCTTCAGTTGGCCCCGGGCTCAATACACAGCCATTTGAGAAGGCTGCTTACATTGCTCAACTGATACTCCGTATGCACCACACTCGATTCGACACCAATACCGAGGAGGAGAAGACACCGCCTTTACCCGAGATCATGTTCGATTGGATGCAGAACAGCCACAATCTCTATCCCGACCAAGTTCGCGATATCAGTCGCCACAACCCTAGCCCTGCATGCCATAGTCTATTTTGGCAGACTGTGCGATGCTCTCTGCTTCGTGGAGATGTCGGAAGTGCGTCTCAGCTCTTGAGAAACGCTGGTTGGGAGCATGTTCGACGGGGCCCTCGAGGTGAGTATGCATACATAGGCAAATCGCTCGAGAACGTCAGACGGTTCGCTGCTGCTACTGCCGACATCCTGGACCAATGTCCGGCTGTGAGATCGGAATGGGATATCTGGAATAGCAACTGGACTCTTTTCCGAATCCAGGCCCGCGGCTCTCTGAACCGAATGACTCTGTTTGCGGAAGGAAAAGAGCAGGATGTGCAAGATTTGATGGACGATGAATTCAACCCTCAACCACAATCACTATCGTCAATGGCTCGAAAGGCATCAAGCCAGATCCCCTGGGATATCTACGAAAACCTGCAGACCGTGTATGGTATCATGCTCGGAAACCATGAAGACATTATGGAAGTCGCCCAGGATTGGTGTGAGGCGACGATAGGTCTCTTCGGATGGTGGGACGACGGAAACCAACGCCATAAAGCACTTAGACTTTCGCAGTCGCAATTGCGAGCGTCGTCCCGCTTTGCTGGCTCCGAGGACTACTTTGATCGACTGGCAACTGCCTTCCATATGGTGATTCAATCAGACCTCAATCCTAATGTCATGAACCCCGTCGAGGTTGCAGTGGCCTCTGCATTTGAAGGCAACGTTAACGCCGTGCTGGGTTTCTTGAGAATATGGTCATTGCCTCTGGCATGCACCGTGGCGGAAGTTGCCTCTCTTGGTGAATGGCTACCCGCCCCTGACGTCCCCAGCTTGTTCCCTACTGATAGTCTCGATATGGACGATCTTGCGCTTCTAGGCGTGACTCAGCCAGGACCTGACGAGCTCGAAGGCATCAAAGACACAACCCTTGTCCTGTACGCTAGGGAACTGGCAGGAATAGAGCAATTGTCACCAGAGCGTGACGGATGGGAAATGGCCATTCAGGTCTTGGGTCGAATGGACTCGCCGGAGAAGTCAGAAGAAACCGTCGGCGAGCTTCTTAGGGATCTTCTCGAGACCCTCAACGAGAACTCGGGCCCGACTGTTGATAAAATCTGGGCGATACTGAACGATCTCGGCATGATCAACTACGCCGAGGAAACAGCAGAGGTAAGAAAAATCCAATCACATCACTGATCCTAGCTAACCTGAGACAGACATTTGCAGAGATTCTTTCCAAGGAGTCTCATCGCTACGGCGAGGCGCTTTGGTACTATGCACTGTCTCACCGATCGGACAAGGTTCGTGAGGTACTGAACCTACTCATGTCTTACTCGCTTGTCCAGTCTACAGTCTATCCTTCAGAGAAGGATCTTGACCATGAATTGAAGGACTTATTACGAAAGCGAACCGAGACTTTGGAGAAGCGTGCCAAGCAAGATCTGGAAGCAGCCCAGCTGCTCGGTCGAATGCTTAGTGGCTATGCTACACTACGCAAGTTTTACGAGCTCCGCGATGCTGAAGACTTCGATAACATCTCACCAACTAAAGCTTTGAAGATGAAGAAGCAGGCTGCGTCCGCGTTGGTGGCTGTCATCTCCAGCTCCGATGACAATATTCGTGGTGGACTCTATGACGAAAGCAGGGATGCAGTAGTGAGTGAGGATTTCCTCTTGGCTCTCCTGGGCGAGGCCACCGTTTTCATCAACCAGTCGCCGGCCGTTGTCACACTTTCACAAATCGATGTTCTACTCAAGGCCATTGAAGATCTTCAGACAGTTGGTGATCGAGTTTACTCAGCGTGCGATGACTTTTTCAACCTTGTGCTGGCATCTGCACAAGGCCTGAAGGGCTCTACACCGCAGGGCCTAATGGCCAAATCAACAGGTGGTCTAGGCGGAAGTTTCATGATGACCGGAAGCACCATGTTGGTGAATCACTTGCACAAGTCGATCTCCGCTGGAGCAAAGGTCAACAGAGGATGGGATTGGAGGAAGGGCTGGATTGCAACAAGCAAGGGCGAAGATGTCCTCCGAAAGTTACGATTGGGACTCGCGAAGGATTTGGCAGCCCTTTGGCTAGAAGATGCAGACGGAGCTGTCTCGTATTAGAAGGCATGTATTTGAACAAGAATGATGATCGGTTGTTTCGACCGACAAGTCTGGTTAAGGCGAATGGACGGCAGCTCTTGGTAATGGGAAGAACGAGCAAACTGCACTTGATGCTCCAATATAAAGAATATATGTGTATGATAGATAATTCACGGTTTTTAATCAGGCGTACAAGCCATTATATTTTATCTGATTCAAGACCGTTGAAGCAGAAGCGGATGATAGCGGATGACTTAGACGCTTCCCCGCCGGTGTTCGGACAAATGAGGCCCCACATCCCCCGGATCTAAAGTCTCGATCTCCAATCCGCTGCCGTGAATTGACAATTGGCTAAAAAATTCCACCCCGATCTCGCCCCCACCAATGAGTTACACCAAACGGACAAGGGAACTGCATTTTATTTCAACATTGGAAGGAGAACCCGAAAACTTATCCTTCATAGTCGCCGTGTATCGCCCAACATGGTTTCAATGGAGGTTGCCAGCCGCTCAGGCGGTGCCATGACGGTAAGTGATTACCTCCAACACAACTTCTATCTCAATTGGCCCTCCGGTGTAATACAACAACGAAATCATTGTGACTGACTCAACTTGTATAGCAATTGCTGCGACGCTCTGGTCCTAACGCTATCCGATCGACTGCCGTTCTTTCTTCCAACAAGAACTCACGAAGGAACTTTTCTACCGCCAAGTCCCTCCCACCCACCTACGAGAAGCTCTACACCAAGTACACTGATGTTCGTCGTGTGCTCGGCAAGCAGCGTTTGACTCTCGCTGAGAAGATCCTCTACAGCCATCTCGACAACCCCGAGGAGTCCCTGCTCAGCAACACTGAGAATGGACGAGACATCCGTGGCAAGGCCAACCTGCGCCTCAACCCTGACCGTGTCAACATGCAGGACGCTTCCGCCCAGATGGCTATTCTTCAGTTCATGTCCTGTAACCTCGCCAAGCCTGCTATTCCCGCAAGCATTCACTGTGACCACTTGATTGTTGGATCTAAGGGTGCTGAAGATGATTTGTCCGCTGGTATTCAGACTAACAAGGAGGTTTTTGACTTCCTTGAGTCTGCGGCGCGCAAGTACGGAATGGACTTCTGGCCTCCCGGAGCTGGTATCATTCATCAGACTGTTCTTGAGAACTACGCCCTTCCTGGATTGATGATGCTTGGTACCGATTCTCACAGCCCCAACGCTGGTGGTCTTTCTACCATTACTATCGGTGTTGGAGGTGCCGATGCTGTTGAGGCTCTTGTCGGTGCTCCTTGGGAACTTAAGGCTCCCAAGGTTCTCGGTGTGCACCTTGTTGGCAAGCTGAGTAACTGGGCCTCTCCCAAGGATGTCATTCTCCGTCTCGCTGGCCACCTTACTGTCCGTGGCGGTACAGGCTCCATCATTGAGTACTTTGGTGAGGGTGTTGACAGCCTAAGCGCAACTGGAATGGCCACTATCTGCAACATGGGGTAAGTTCAGTCTCAACAACATCGATATGAATCTTGGGCCTTACGCTAACTCGTTCCTTAGTGCTGAAGTTGGTGCCACTACCTCTATCTTCCCCTACACACAGGCTTCAGCAAGATACCTTGACTCTACTCGACGATCGCAGGCAAACAAGAACATTGAGGCTCTCGAGAGCTTTGCCAGCAACAGTTCTGACCCCGATGCTCGATGGCAGTTCAAGGCTGATGAGGGCGCCGAATATGACGACCTTATCACCATCGACCTCTCCACTCTCGAGCCTCACATTAATGGACCTTTTACTCCCGATCTGGCCACCCCCCTCTCCAAGTTCAAGGAGGTTGTTAAGGAGCAGGAATGGCCTCAAGTCCTCTCTGCTGGCCTTATCGGTAGCTGTACCAACAGTTCCTACGAGGATATGACCCGAGTCGAGAGCTTGCTCAAGGACGCCAAGCAGGCCGGTCTTAAGCCTGCTGCTGATTTCTACATCACCCCTGGAAGTGAGCAGATCCGTGCTACTCTCGAGCGTGACGGCACCCTTGAGACTTTCCAAGAGGCTGGTGGTATTGTTCTCTCTAACGCCTGTGGACCCTGTATCGGCCAGTGGAAGCGACAGGATGGCATTGAGAAGGGTACCAGCAACGCTATCTTGACCTCATACAACCGAAACTTCCGCGGTCGTAACGATGGCAACCCCGATACCATGAACTTCCTCGCTTCTCCCGAGATCGTTACTGCCATGGCTTTCGCTGGTTCTACCACCTTCAACCCTGTGACTGACAGCCTCAAGACCCCCGATGGCAAGGACTTCAAGTTCTCACCACCCCACGGTCTCGAGGGTCCCCAGACCCCTTTCGAGTCTGGCAACGCTGAGTTGGGTGTTCTGTCCCAAGCCCCTGACCCTAACGCCAAGATTGCCATCTCTCCTACCTCTGAGCGTCTGGCCTTCCTCGATCCCTTCCCTCCTTTCCCCTCATCCGACCTCTCAGGCCTTCGCGTTCTCGTCAAGGTTACCGGCAAGTGCACCACTGACACTATCTCTGCCGCTGGCCCTTGGCTCAAGTACAAGGGTCACCTGCCCAACATCAGCACCAACACCCTCAACACCGCCATCAACAAGGAGACTGGCGAGGTTAACGCCGCCTACGATCTTGACGGTTCCAAGCACACCATCCCCGAGCTTGGTCAACTCTGGAAAGACCGCGGCCAGGAGTGGCTGGTCGTTGCTGAGCACAACTATGGCGAGGGTTCTGCCCGTGAGCACGCTGCCCTGCAGCCTCGCTACCTCGGTGCCCGTGTTGTCTTGACCAAGTCATTCGCCCGTATCCACGAGACCAACCTCAAGAAGCAGGGTGTCGTCCCTCTGACTTTCGAGAACGAGGCTGATTACGACAAGATCGCTGCTGGTGACGAAGTCGCCACTGTCGGTCTTTACGAGATGCTCCAGAACGGCGGCAAGGGAGATGTGCAGCTGCGCGTCACCAAGAGCTCTGGCGAGGAGATTCTCATTCCTACCAAGCATGCCGTCACCAAGGATCAGGCTGGATTCATCCTTGCTGGTAGTGCTCTTAACTTGCTGTCCAAGGGTATTTAAGTCGAGCATCGATCACCGGTCCTCGATTCGTAGACAAGCTTTCATTTAAGGAAACCAGTTGAGGTTCTGAAATGACATGTGAAAAGTATTTAATGGTCTTTGCGCAGGCTATGGCAAAGAGATAGAGGGGCGTTTATTGGATGGGTGAAAAAATGTCTAAGCGATAGATTGTATATAACAACAAACAATACCAGTAGTCATTTGAGTCTTTCCGTGATTCCATACCGATTCAGATGAACGATATGCGTATCATACCTAGCAAGATGCAGCGAATTCTTGCCAACATCTTGAAATTAAACTGAGAATCACATGCTTACGTCGACGGAGCCAATTTGTGATGCTATTGGTGTTCTTTGTTTGTTCTTTGTAATCGTTTCTTTATCTGTTTCATCATGTACTGGAATTATCCTTCTGTTTATTTGCATGTTTGTTATCCCGCCGGAGCCTAGGGAGTTCTTTCGAAACTCCTATATTGCTCGATGCCATCAAACATCAGTGCCGTTAATTCCCTCTACAGAGCTGTTGAAAAAAGCGCTCTGCTTCTTTGGTCGACTTGTCGACATGGCGCTTACGCACAGCCGCCATTGCCTCGCACTCTCGGAACCAGGCACAGGCCTTAAGCCATGCAGGGTTACTGCGTACATAGTCCGGTAGTTCTTCCTCAGGAACATCTCCAAAATCCAAGACTTTCTTGGCGGCTCGGGGTTCTGGTGGCTTAAAAGGAGGTACGTATTCAGCATTCTCGGGGTTTTGGGAATTACCCTCCACCTTGCTTGCCTCGGCGAGTAACCATCGTTTTCTCGCCATGAATTTACCAAACCAGGCCTTACGGCGGGGGCGTCTTCTGATCTCTTCACACTTCCTTTTATACCAATGCTGTGATCGGTTATGCAACCTGTGAATTGCAGGGTTCACAGGCAGAAAGACCTGTTTGCCTTTGTATAGGGGTAGCCCTTTCTGGACGATGCGAGAAAATAGTTTAATCCCGGGAGGTGGACGTAGGCGGGATTGTCGGTATATTATTGAATCAAAATAGATCGGGTTATGGGCGGTCGGATCAAAAGTGATCAAATTGGAACGAGACCTCTTTGTCTTTGTACGCACGTTTTTGGAAATCCCCTTTTGTGAGCCAAACACTTGCGAATTCCCTAACTCCCTGGCAGACGGCGGTTTTGACAAACCGTCCGGCAGCCCCTGCGCTGTTGCATGAGGTTTTCCATGAGAGATCGATGGAGAGGCCGACCTATCTCTCTTCGCATTTATTCTCGCTTTGTCTATAGAGGATGCGTCTGGCCCCATGATTGCAATGTGTGCCTTTGGTTGTCTGTGTTTGCGTGGCCCTTTAAGCGGCT
>NW_022158216.1:0-46107 GCF_003316985.1 Fusarium coffeatum
AAGACGAAGACGAAGACGACGACAAAGACGAAGACAAAGACGAAGACGAAGACGACGACAAAGACGACGACAAAGATATAGACGAAAAAGATCACTGTCAAGGCCAAAAGCAGTGCAAAAAGGTCTTTGAAGACAGAATCGCTCTTTTAAGGCACATCCAAGTCTGCGAAGCTTGTCCGTTCAAAGAAGAAAGGATTAGGAATGATCCTGAGAGACAGCCCACGCCCAACCACACTTGTGAACATTGTGGGAAAAAATATATGCTAGAGTTCACTCTGAAGATGCATATGAAGAAACACGAGGAGCATCCGCATCTGTGCATGCACAAAGATTGTGCAACAAAATTTGAGAAGTTCACAGATTGGGGACTAAACTTGCACGCCATAACAGACCACTCAGGTCTTGGTGCCAAGTGCCCAGTTCCCTCATGCCAAACTCCATATCGCACACGATCAACCCTGCTTGCGCATCTATCAGCAGTTCATGGCATCGTTGCCAATTCCGTACCGTCTCTCATACGACTCGAACTCGAGGAGGTATACGGATATCAGAAGATGACAGATCCCGATGTAACATATATCAATGTTATCCATCACTTGGTTGATGTAACCTATCCTGATATATCAGAGTTACCTCAAGGGTTCAGCGCCGAAGTATCGCGCAAAGGACCGAGCAGAGTTCCCGTTGTGAACAGCTCATCAGACATGTATTACAAGGTATAAACCCCGAAAAAGAAGAAAACAAAATTCTACTACATACAGCGACTAACTTAGACAGCTCTTAGACCATGCAGATTTCCGAAAGGAGGAAGATATCTTGCCGTACAATCGGCAAAAACTTGGTAAGTTGAAACTCCAAGCATCATGTTATGCCACATGCTCATCTCTTTTAGCGCTGAGGGACAATTACAACGGTATGCTACGTTTTCGAGAAGGAATACCATGTGTAGGCCCCTGTCAAGGCCTGAGTTGCCCTTCTAAGAAAACGATTTCAGCGGCCAACACGGTCGTTCAACGTGTCGTACTGAAACGCGGTCTTTTTCATCAACCCTGTATGACTCAGCCCACCATATGTGAGACATGTGATGCGGTAAAGAGGTTGATATCGTCTATGTTTAGTTCGGGACGATGGACCAAAACTGGGAGCACTCAGAGTTGTGAATCTCCGGATTGCGAGGAACCAGTTGCGTTAGAAACACAACTGTGCACGAAGCATGCTCTAGATCTAGTAGACAGATCTGCCATCTTTACGCCCGTACGGCGAGCCGTTGAGAAGACGTTGAACAAGATTTCGACAGCCGCCATACGTACCCCGAAAGAAGCCTCGGAGTTCCTATCCGATCCACAAAGGGGTTACGATGGGATGACCTTGGAGGAGGCCGAATTTCTTACTCAGATGAAGGAGCAAGGAGACGTGTACTTTACAGACACAGAATCCGCCGGCGAATTACTCCTGCAAGTTGCAGTCGTGGACTCCAAGGGCGTCCTCGCCTTTGGAGGACACATAAACCACGGCTGCAAGACGGTTCAAGCGATTTGGGACTTGGCTCTGGAGCGAAATAACGGCAAACTCAACCGTATCGAGGAATGTTGCTTGCGAAGGGCCTTTGGGCCTCCTTCATCCAAGGAACCGCCCGGCCACACTATGCAGTGGGTCGCGGACGAGTTTCAAAGTTTGAAGGAGCGGGCTCCCAAGATGAAAATCGCCGAGTGGTCACTTTATCCCCACGATGAAGTTGTGTACCGCGATAACTTGGATCGAGCCGGCTGCAAGGCGGACGAGGTCCTCCCACCGCCCTCAAATTGGGTCAGTCCGATGACCTGGCTCCAGAGAACAGGACCGGCGTTGGCAGGATACAGCCTCGGGTACGTGGCTTGCTTATACGCGCCGTCCGTTCACGTCTGGGGATGGCACGATGCGATTGTTGACACTAAGATGCTTTTCGATATCATGAAAACGCGGTGTGAGAAGTTTTTCGAGCGACAGGTCACAGTATCGGCCCCGACATCGATTGAACGTCTTCTCGAAGGCGTGACGCCCGGAGACAATGGCTCCTGTGAAACTATCGGGTGGATTAAGCCTGAGCAAGATCTCTGTTACCGATATATTGAGGAGCAGCTCGGCCAGAACCCTTCGATAGCGTTATGGGAGTTGCTAACTGGAGCGAGTTATTACATGAATAGCCACGGATACTTCCGCACGGCTCATGCAGTCAATTTACACCTGCGAAAAGCGGTGTTAAACTCGAAAGCTCACTCCCGCGAGGCGCATATCTTACCGCTGTTCAGAGACGCTTTTTCTTCGAAGGCCTGGAGCAAGAGAACCACCTATCGGCGCTTGGCTGCGAAGCCGGAAGTGAATGTGGTGGCAGACGCCATTGTCCAGGACCTTTACAAAGAACGTGACCCCAATGGATCGTTTACTCCGGCTGGGATCAAGTCATTCTGGAATGAAGCCAGGCGTCGTGCACACGCGCGTGTTCAAGACCACCCAGGTCTCACTACGCAAGACGTCGACCTTGCGTTGCTAGTGGCGCAAAACCGTCAAGCAACGAACAAGTGCATTGATTGTGGTCGCTACGCATCTGTTCGTGAAAGATGTCACCGGTGTCGAGCTCGAAAAGCCGGGAAGATGTGCATTGCATGCAAGAAACCCACCAATTCAATGGGCAAGATATGTCAGCCATGTATACGAAAGTTGAAGCCCAAGAAACCCGAGGGCATACCCAAAATCTGTCCAACTCCGGGATGTAACAATCCCAAGCAGGAAGGCCAAGCAAAATGCCGACCCTGTGTGAATGCTGGGAGGAGAGCCAAGCTGGCAGCATCTCGGGAAGTATATCAACAACAGCACAACACATGTGAAGAAGAAGGGTGCGAAGAACTCACGCACACTCCGCAGGCACATCGCTGCGCGGAACACCATCGGGCCTCCCGGCGACTCACAGAGCGCAAATACTACCACAAACGGAAAGCAAAAGCAGCTGCTGAGAACCAAACTCTTGAAGAGCCCGAAGAGCCCGAAGGACGCAAATGTTCAAATTGCCAAAAAGTCGTACCCTACGGGGGAAGGTATGAAAAAAAGCGTTGCGCCAATTGCTATTCATATCAGAGGGACCACCCTGGCGAAGAACGACCAGAGTATCTATGGAAAGGCAAATGAGGGGAGACCGTAGGGATGAAACATACTACAAGACCCCAATGCGGACAGCAAGCTATCATCCTAGGCAAGGCAAAGCTGGCCTACACCTAGCCCTAGGTCTCTTCTTCTTGCTAGACCTCTCCTTTTTGTTAGGTTTCTTCTTCTTCTCAATCAGCATCTTCAGTAGGTTATAGTACTAAAGCTCACGTACCCATCAACCACTTACGCACCGGCGGATAGTCCCAAGCCAAGAGGGCCCATTTCTTAGCGTATTTTATGTTAGACTCATTTAGAGAGGCTCGGCCAGAAGGTGCACCTCTTTACTCCGTTTATCAATGGCACTCGTCGTAGGCGACTTTGCCTAATGATTAGTAACACATCCAGAGAAGATAGAAATCTTAGTGTATCAGAAGAATTGATTGTCATTACCTAGAATAAGAGACGAAATAATTTGATTACTTTATGCCAGCTTAGACCAGCACTTAGGCTACTTTATTATAGTAGCCTAAGCCTCCATTTGAAGATAGTTCTTCTGCTCCTTCCTGTATGTGAATTGCGTATCAGATCGATCAGGGGCTTTGCGATAGAATGTTGACAGATAGTCCTCAAGATTTTCACCGACGATGATGTAAGTTAGTAGGTTTTTGTTTCTCAGGGTCTATCGTAGGTATAACTTTGTCACCTATCTGCCAACCGCCTAGTGACTATAGTGTACGATAATAATTGCATCATCAAGAAATAGCAAAGTAGCTGTTCTATACCAGTCGCAAAATGTACGACAGGGTAGTCCAGGTACGAATTTACCACCTCGATTTGGTCGGCAGCTTGGGATGGAGATGTCAGAAGATGAAGGCAGAACTCCCTTTGAGAGTCCATGGCGGAGGAACAGACGGGATATCTAATTCTGACATTTCTGTAACGGGTTGTATGTTAAGTTGAACGATCTGGATAGAGCAGCCTATGTATTCGAGTATAGATTGTGTCAAAAGTTAGTTAATAACTAAAGACAGAAAGAAGTAAGGCATACAGCGTTTTAGAGACATCGACTAGTTTAATGTTACAATACTAACATGAGATGAACATGTGCCACGAACGCCAACCCCAATTCAACCTCCCAATTCAAGAACGGCTAACGTTAGCCTGCATCGAAACTGGAAAGCACTTCGTTATGTTTTGGAGTATCAGCCTCGGTACTACCCCATAAGCCATAAACGAATCTAAAACGCAGATATACGAAGCAGAGCATTATAGTCACGGTAATATAAGCTACCTCAATTTTGGGTGGTATTCATTGTCACCATTTTACCTAAAGACCTTGCATAAGCTAGACTAAAATCTCCTAAACTTTTACAAATTCTTAGAACAGCATCTTTTATGAATTATTAATGATATCTTGTGTCTAATTAAGGATAAATCCTTTCCTAGTTAGTGATAATCTGTTGTCCTAAACACTTCAAAGTCCTTGAATCTAACCCCACAACTTGATTAATGTTCCATCATCACGGACAAGCTGTATGCGTAAATCTACATCGTCCGGGGAAACCACATTGCCGTTCTCGACTATACGGAACTGTAGCTTCTCAATCATCTCTCTGGCCTGGACTCCCCTCATCATTTCAGGCGTCAAATGTACCCCTACCACCGCTGTCGTGTTTAGACCGCTAGAAACTAAGACACTGCCAACATTGTTTTGCGCAGAAAGCCAACTCTGGTGACCACCCAAGGGATCGCCCAGGAAAAAATGAATGAAGGTGAAGGTATGATCGTGGAGTACATTCAATCGCACGTCGGCAACCCATTCTGTAGCCGCAGGGTACTTGGTGGAAGCCAGCAGCGACACAGAATCGCCTCCCCACCAGTCAGTTATCTTCTTCTGTAATTCTTGTCGGACATCTTCTTTCTGCTTCCCTGTTAGATCTGTATCGGCATATGCATAGCCAAAGGCTTCTGTAGTTCTGGCAGTATCAGAATTCCAGAAAGTGCCATCTTCAGACGACAAGAAAGGTGTCAATGGCGACTGAGAATCTTGCATCTCGCCTTTGATAGATGTGAAACTATTCTCTCCTGCTGGTAGAGGGGTCAACCACGAGTCTGGATTCATAGTCTGCCATATTGCCACGAGTCTATCCGTCATGGTGTGATGAAGGAGGAACAATGGATCGAAAGAAGACAGTGGAACAAAAGTCATATGACCTTGGAGTCCGCCGAAGATATGAATAATGTCGTGGACCGATTCGAGCGAGTCTAGAGTTGAGTTGTTCGAAAAAGCCCATGCCTTGCTACCAAAACTGTTAAAATCCTTGTAACTGGAGAAAAGCGTCGAAAGACGACGTTGGATCTCGGGGAGCTTTGATAGTAGAGCCCTGTTGACTTGCTCGTTGTCGGATGTTGGTTCCTGACTGCCGGCTTCGGTCGAGTTTGGAGCTCTCTTCGTCTCGTTCCAGTTTCTTAACTAAACGATGAGTTATCAGTATTAAAATTTACCATAATTAAACTGCAATACTCACAGGGGTCCATATCATGGCAGTTGCGTTCTTGGGATGGAACTGGTAAGAGTAAAGAGGATTGTGTATGTCCTGGACACCCCGCGGACCATTCTGAGAGATAGTCTTGTTCCAGAAAACGTCAGGGAAGTGTGACTCCCCTTCAGGAGCAGGCATCGCCCAGTTCCAATATGGCATACGAAAGTCGCGCGCAGCATCTATGTATGACTGTCGGTCGGTCCCGTTAGGAAACATGCCGGCAATGACGTTGGCCATTCGGTAAAGTTCTTGCTATTGGATATGGTCAGCACGTGTGGTAAACGAGATCCAAATCCTAGTGTCCATACCTCGAAAAGAGTCAAGTATGGCCGGTGCCACATTGGAAACAGAACGGAGTTGTGAGTACAGTAACCAGACTGATTAGCTCCTGGAGCAGCCTCAACGCCGTTCCACGCTTCGAAAGGGACGCCATGAATTCCTGGAGAAGCCAAGTGTTAGTATGGCCGTATTGACGGCCTTCTGGCTGAGACAGTGTCAAGAACATACCGGCGATCTGGTACCACGAGGCAGGGTCATCCTGATTGACATCCATCAACATGCTCATGGAGAGGATATAGAGGTCCCATTTGTATTTGTCGGCTTGCATCTCGCGGATCTCAGGTCTGAGGGGAACGGTGCCATTGCGGGTTTGTGGAAGAGGCTTGATAACTATGCGGCCATTGTCTTGTCTGCGAGTGAGTGTGTCGATATCGACGCCATAAGAATAACTCTGAGCTGCCACGACTGCAAAAAAGAGTGGAAGCAGCCAGATGAACCGCGACTGCATGGTTGGTGGCCTCATGGAAGAGAGGATGAAGGAAGATGAAGCCTGAGAAAAATTCGAAATGAAGTGTTGGAAGTTAAGATTTTCAGGAGGTCGAGGCTGGGAAGGTGCAGTTGGCTCTTGCCCAGATTTTGTAAATATGCGCCCCGAGGCAGGTGCAACCAACAGCTACTACTATGTCAAAATGAATATCACAAGAGCTTCATCTCATCGAAATAATCGAACTGACAAGCTAGGAGAGAGGAAGAAGCTTTATTAATGCATTTCATCTTGGAGTGAGCAACAACGGCACATGTGGATATGAAGACAACAACACAACACAACACTCCGCCATTTCGGATTTCCACGTTGTGGTGTGCACTATGAGCTATCCTTGACTTGCATTGATTCGATGGACGGATTCACAGAACGGCTTGTTACATTTCTCCTTTGAGTGACAAACACTCGTTGATATTCATGCCATTCGCTCGACGTCTCGGCTAGAAGCAGCCGCCCTATGCTGCTTGTATCACTCGGTTTCCCTGACAAGATATACGCAACGCAGCATGATTCTTGTCTCCCCTTGCATTGCACTCGACTGACCACGTTTCCTTGCTCCGCTTCCCGTTTGCCCGGAGTCAGATGCCGAGTACCCTGACATCGAACAGGAGATAGACTCTTGCATGAAGTCTATGTGATTACAGGCACAACTTGTTATTGAGATGCGACAAAAACACAATGACTGAGAATGGAGAACACACTACTATAATCAGATCTCAACTTGGTTTTCCGTCGTGTCCTTGCTCATGCCACTGTGGTATCAAGGCTAACCGTTGCCGGTTCCTGTTGCTTATCAAGCACACTGTAGTCGTGGTGCAGAATGGGCGTACTTGAGTAGCAGTATACGTCATTCAAGGACGCGCATGTCAATGGTTCGCAGTAGATTGTAAGGTGAGGAGGGCGGTGAGCGTGTCTTGATGATTCCGATCTTGCGACAAGAGTTTTGTAACACATACAAGACCTTAGATGCTGACTTTGTCATCCTATGTGCATAGGTCTTCTTCCTTTGCCTTCTCTTCAATTTTTCAATTCCTCAATTCGTTTCTTCTACTCATCTTCAATTCCTCAACTCTTCAACTCTTCAATATCATTACCCTTATCCGGCTTTGTCTAATCACATTTGTCGTTGCGTGCACCAGGAAAAATGCAATGCCCTGCAGAAGATCGATGGATCGTGAGAAAGTATTGTAATTCATAGTCGTATTAGCATGTTATACCATCCTGAGTATACATAGGCCACCTCCTGATATAATAGCTCCAGCAAAATCAAGTAAATCAACACACTATAGCCATCTATTTTCCAACCCGAACTCCATCCAACGCCATGGGCTTCATAGGGCCCTTTCTCGGCTCGTCATTGCGCTCCACCTTATACTTGAGCTTCACACCCATCGCAGCGAGCTCCACATCGAGGTACTTGAGCGCACCAGGAACGACAACCTGCGTAGTTTGGTCACCACCGACCCAAGAGTTACCATGTCCATCTTCCCAGATCTCACCAGCCACCTCAGTTAAGTCGATGCCTTCCGTATCATCGAGCTTGATCGCGCAAGCACGGCATCGCACGATACTTGCAGCCTTCTTCTTGCTCGGGGCAAAGTGTGACACTGTAGGCTGCACAGAAAGGAACGAACCACATCGGCGGCAGATCCATGATTTGGAGTAATCGGAACAGTTGAGCAAACGATCCTGAAGCAGGAAAGCAGTTCCGTGTGCCAAAAGAGCATCACGCTCCATTTCTCCGACACGAATACCACCACCTCTCTTTCGACCCTTGATAGGCTGACCAGTCGTCGGTACGACGGGGCCTGTGGTTCGCACCTGGTATTTATCGTTCACCATGTGTCGTAGTCGCTGATAGTAGACGAGTCCGATGTAGATGTCCGCATGCAGCTCCTCTCCAGTGATTCCTGAGTACATGGGCTCGTTTCCATGGTAATTGTAGCCGGCCTTCATCAGCTGGTGACCAAAGTAATCTCCCGACGTGTTTTCTTCATCAAATTTGAACGGGGTTGCGTCTTGTGCAATACCGTGCAGCGCACCAGCCTTGCCTGCTAAACTTTCGACAAACCTAAGTCCTGTTAGTAAATCTGGTCTCTCATATCAAAAACGGCGGGGAGACTCGCATTCCGATGGTCATACGTGAGGGGAAGGCGTGGGGGTTAATAATGATATCAGGAGAGATACCGGTCTCAGAGAATGGCAGATCCATTGTTGGCCACTTCTGTGAAGCAACACCCTTCTGTCCGTGACGGGAGGAGAACTTGTCGCCGACAATGGGCGATCGGGGAATTCTGAACTTGACAGAGATTGTCTGGAGGGGCTCGTTACCAGACTCGGCGCCAATAAGTGTCACCTTGTCGATGAAACCTTCCTCCGAATCCTTGTACTTTTCGTAATGGGTGACGCCATCCAGGTTCACCAGTTTGCCATTGTAATCAGGAGTCACGGTGTGCCAGGCACAGATGACGTCTCCCTCTTGAATTAGACGACCAACATGAGGCAGGCCATCGTCGTCTAACATGCCTTGGTGGTGGGAACTCACATAGCTGTGAGGGGCAAATCCAAAGGCCTTGGTGACACTCTTGGTAGCTTTCGTTCGAGAATCGTCCTTAAGTGAAATCTTCTTTGTCTTGTAGATAGTACCATGACCGAATCCACGCTCGTGAGCACTCTTGTTGAGAATCATTGCGTCGTCCATGTCGTATCCAGTATACGAGATTACCGCGACGACAGCGTTGAACCCATTGGGGAAATTATCGAAGCCGTAAGTGTTGTGGAGTGGTGATCGAACGATCGGTGTTTGTCCTGTTTGAATCAAATAACTCTTGTTATCTCCTCGGTATTTTGAAGCAGTACCGGGAGTTCCCATCGTCTGTTTGGCCATCTGACACTGGTACATATTTCTTGGCGATTGATTTTGGTTCGAGAAGGGCGTCATATTGGCTAAGATCGAAAAGATGTTGGTAATATCAAACTCAACGTGAGTTGACTTGCCGGACTCGATTTCCTGATCCACGACGGCGATGCTCATGTAGGGCTGCTCGTACGGACCGACCCAATCCTCCTTCTGCAGAGGAAGGTACTTCACAGGGCGCACCATTCTCGCGGGTGTCGAAGTCATGTAGATACCGGGATAAGAACCGCCTCCGGAAGGAGGGACGTAGCCGATCTCGAGTTGCAGGGGAACTCCGTGGGTGCCCTCCACCTTCCAGTATCGGAAGCAGTCGGCAATCCTGATAGACTCCTTGGGAGTACAGTATCCGAGGACTCTGCCATCCAACAATACGGGAACATTCTCGTCAGTTGAGGCAGAAGAGACATCAACAACTCCCAGTGAGGCAGCAAGGTGTGGGATGTTAGATACGTCGACTTGAGACGTCATAATGGAGCATTTGTGCGAAAGATGATTGAGGAGACCACAAGGAGCACCATCAGGTGTGTGGACTGGACACATGAAACCCCATGACTCTGGAAGCAGCTTTCGTACAGCTGTTGTCTTCAGTTGAGCGAAGAAAGCACCACGATGGACCATGCGGAAATGGGCGATAAATCGTAGGAAGTTGAGCTTTTCGGCCACAACTGTGAAACCAGCCGTTTGTTGCAAGTCGAGACCCGACTGGCTCTGCAAGTTACCTGTTGACAGGAAATATTCCAGAGCGTTACCAAGGTTTTCGTTGGCCTTGCGGAAAATGTTGTTGGGGAACTCTTTGCGGAAGTCCTCGGAGGCGAATGATACAGCAGGGTTTCTTCGAAGGTAGTCTCGTAGGGATGCACGGACATTGACGCTGAGGAACTCGTCGAGTCTTTCCTTGAGAATTTGTCCGTAAAGGAAACCACCAAGCAAAATCTCCTGGTTCTGGAGGGCATCGGGGTTGTCGACAGCACATTCTCCAGCAACGAGCGCATAGAGCTTTCGAATCATGAAGAGCAGCAGCTTGTACTTCTCAATGTCTTGCTCCTCGGTAACATCAACGTTACCGAGATGAACCAGGACAATCTTTCGCAAGAACTCGGTACCAACCTCGTAGTTGGTCATAGTGTCTGGAACTCCAAGAACGACACGGAACTTCTCACCCAAGAATGCTCGGGTGTCCGACTTGCTGTAGAGGTTGTAGGACTTGTACGTGCGTAGCAGAAGCTCGATTCGGTCCGTAAGGAAAGTGTTCTCGGTAGACTTGGAACCGGCAGGACCAATGAGTCCCTCGTAAATTTCGCGATCGTTGGTCTCCACCAGGGCCTTAAGAATCATCATAACGGGAATAAGGTATTCGTTCTTGCGCCATGAGAAACGGAAGGTCATGTTGCCATCGTTGAGGTAGTGAAGAACGTTGGTCTGAGAAGTCTCGTCGGGACGGACCGCACGGAGAATGATACCGTAGGGAGTGTAACCAGGGCCACGGTTCTGGAAACTAGGCCGGTTGATGGCCATGGGAAAGTTTCGCTTGTTCAACTGCAGCATTCGAATGATCTTCTCGATACCGTTAACAACAAAGTAACCTCCAAGCTCCTCGGACTCCTCTTTTCTCTCAACAAGCAGTGCGGGCGAGTTGCCTTCAAGATGGCATCTGTTTGACTAGTTACGGTGAGTAAGGGACTTGCAGCACTGGAGATTTGCGACAAACCTTGACCATGACGGGCACCTGACCGAATTCTCGAGTAAACTCGATCGGGTCACCGCCGTTAACTCGATACTCTAGAGTAGCGGAGAGTTTTCCTCTGTATGTGACATGACGCTCTCTGCACTCGGAGGGGAAGATCTGACGGTTTCGTGCCATCTTATTAGAAGGGGGAATCTGAGGCTTCTGGAGAAAGACATCCTTGTATCGAATGCTAATAGTGTTCCTGCCAGCAGTGGGAGCGCGGTCGTCGCCATCGAGGAAAGTTTTGCTGCCAATGTCGGCTAAGCCGTGCGTCAACAGACCAGGCTTGCCATCGTCGCGGAATATAGCATTGAAGGACTGAAGATGGGGATCGACGGCTTCTTGGAGAGCAGGGTAGGCGCTGTGATCCTTGGGAGGGTTTCGGAAGAGGTTCTCGCGGCGCAGAGTGTGGAACTGGTGATCCCACTCGGTTTCGGTGGCGGCCTTGGGTGCCATGTTGACTGGGGAGGGCGACCTCAAAACGTATTGGTTACTCTCTTCTACACAAAAGCACTGTAACCAAAACAAATGGTGTCAAGTAAGTCGCAGAGATGTAGATGATCTGCGAAGCCTTTGCTATCCTTATGAATAGTAAGGAGCGGTAGACATTCGTCAATTGGGCCGCTCGCAAAGGATGATTGAGGCTATCGCAATGGCAGAAAAAAAAGTTGCTTGCTATGAATGCGGAAAAAAAAAGTTGAGCTCGGTCCGTAAGTCTTATCTTATCGCATACAGGTGGGGCATATGACGACCCAATGAGAAACCTTCATGGCTGAGCGCGGAACTTATTCTAGCCATCATTGCCATGACACTGATGAAATCAGAGTAAAGAGCTATTGTTTTTGTTGGCAAGCTTCGAAACTTTGACCTTGAGCAATATCCTTATTGCAAATAGATACACCGTTGAAAAGTTTACTCCGGAGATCCGACCTATGCGAGACCAAACGAACTCCGATGCACTTCGTTTCAGGACTCTCACTGAGACGGTAATAAACGAGAATGGTGACGAATTAACTAAGTGTTCTCAAGTCACAAGGTCTGATTAGCAAAAAAACCTGGCTCCTTTGTGTTGCCAATCACCGCTTCTAAAGCGAGAAAAGCCTAAAGCTGGTGCCTGGGAAATAGGTACGACGCTGACTGTGTAAGTCGAACCAAGATGGGGGCCATTTTCCGAAGCTACAGTAAGAGCTAAGATGGGGGAGTTTATAGCAGTGCAACTCAAGATAAGTTGTCTGGAGAGATTTATTCTGCTTTTTAGAAACTGGCATATTCGCTATCTAAATAACGATCCAAAAAGAGGTCACCGTAGTAGCATAGACCCACGCTCTAGTATCTATCCTAGCAGGCTGTATAGACCAACACTTACTCAAACCAAGGACGCGAGACGTTGGGAGTACAGTATTGCAAATCTACCCGGCCGCCACCTCCACGAGGTATTGGGGTGACAGGACATGACCATCTTGAAGCCCGAAGTAACGACCTTCTAATCTCTGAACGAATTAAACCAGGCGCCACCAAACCCTGGAAGCCGATACTTCCATGCAGTAACTGCAGCCCAACCGAGCGTGCATTTGCAGGTACAAGGACGACGGGAGACCAAACGTAGCCCAGCCCAGGCCAGCCCGTTTGCGAATAACCTAATCAGAATGGGCCATTTCCTGACCTCGGTTGCTCTTGCATCTTGACTTGCAGGAAAATTGGAATGGCAAGAGCCTAACGCTCTCGCTTTGATGCACCTTTTGTGGTGAGAAGCAGTTGCAGGCAGTAAGGCAGTCATCATCTTCCGTTCTTCAATTTCTGTCAACACCTTAACGTTAGTACCTATAATATCGTCCTGCATTCATTCATACATCTCGATGTCAAGGTTACCTGCGCCTCGGTCATCAGATATCAAGATTCTACCGGTTGGCTGCCTCTCTTGATATGAGACTCGCCCTAAAGCCTATTGCTTGAGCCCACAGCGTCGTTGGCTCCTACAGTACTAGCTACAAAGTTCGACTCGTTATCAGCATCCATTTTAGTTGTGGCTTTTCGTGGCTGGCGATCCTAGACCCACAGTTTACATGTGTTATTGCAACACAGCATTCAAGCACTTCAAAACGCCCGTATTCGAAATTCTACGATCCGAAGGGAGCTGCACTACGAGAGGAGATCTGATATCTATCTTCCTTGTAATCTCATCTCAAAGAGGTCGAGGCCTGGTCAGTTGAGTACCTTGCTTGGGCAAATCTGGTATTGATCGCCAACCAAGGCAGTGATCGTGTCTAGTGGGTGTGCATTAGTTCCGATACATCTCCAAATTTGAAGAAAGGTAGGTCTTCTTTACAATTGTTATTACTACAGAAGCTGAGAGGATATGGGACAGTCAAAAGATCCAGTTAAAATTAGTTTCGAGTATTCATCGCCTGCGATAGTCCCAATCTTGGTCATAAACTTGGGTATATTCCACGAAAAGTTTCCTATAGCACCTAAGTACTCTGCACTATATACCACTCAGACTCGGTTTGTTTGCCGGCTCCCGTTCTGTAAGGTCCCTGCAGCTAACCGTGGAGGAGATTGATTAACAGACGTCCAAAACAACAACCTCTGACGCCCACTGCCACTACCCAGCCTGTTCCTTCGTCTCTAACCGCTCTGCCAACGACCGGGAACCCAGGTGGTTGAATGCAAAACACTGTTAGGCGCCTTCAGAAGACCTCGACTTTGAGCACTGACGTCGACACGGTCCTAGAGCCCTGCGTGCCCTGGTCGATCATCGCTCCACTCAAGCAAGCTCGAGTCTCAGCAAACGAATGAAACGCCGCAGCGCCTAACCCACACTGCTGCCACCTCTAGCTGGACCAGGTGATTGAAGACTGGAATGTCACAACACCCCGCGACTACCTGCAGTCCCCAATCACTACTTTTGGCGCTCCCGTATACTGCTTATCCCTGTATTAACTTCAGGCTTCTCGGCCTGGTGCTGTCGTCAACTTGAGCAGTTATCGACGATATCCTTAGTCTTTTTGAGCATTGAGTATTTTTCAGTCTATAACTACCAGGCACTTCAACTTTTGCAGACATCAGTACAGCCCCTACAGCTTGAGTTTACCACCCACAGTATTAGAACCTACCTATCTCTGTAACCTTTCTGGGTTCCTTTGGCGCTGCATCTGCGCTAAAACCAACGCTACTTGCGCCGCCAGGCACGGGTCGTTCCCACCACTTTCCCCATTCCTCGCCCCCTCAAGGGCCCCAAAGGCTCGTGCTCGTTGGTTGTCTCTCTGGCGGCCTTTTGGTGTCTTTTGAGTGCCTGTTCTGGTCTCTATCAACTGTCTCGGCCGTCATCTCGTCCTAGGTGGGGCATTTTTTTGTGCCTCCGCCCAGGCGTCACCTGTGCCAATCTAGGTACTGCTCCTCCGTCGTTGCACCACGAGCCTCTCCTCCTTCACTATTTCCATCGCCGCCAGAACCCGCGTCCGACACCCACGCCGACCCCAAACGCCTAGACGCTGGCGCGCACAACTTCACAGTTGCAGATGTTACTCGTCGCCTGCCGCCGTCATACAGATCGCTTTTCTTCCTGAACCGCCGTTCTGCTCCTTGTCTGTTTTGTCACCTCCAACTACGACCCTGCAGCTGAGCTCCAACAAGAATTGCTCTGTTCATAAAGCACCCCGCCCGCCACATCTTCATCCATCGGATCGAAATCGATTTCCTTGCGCTTTATAGTTCAGGAGAAGCATTTTGCAAAAAAGACAGATTTTCTCGTGTTTTTGCGATAGCCGACACAATCATAGCATCGTGCTAACCAGCATCCCGCCCTCACCCGACCGCCTGTCGCAGTCCGAGTAGTGTCCTCTGTGGCCCGATAGTAAACATGGCGGGGATATTTCAAAGGGTATACAATTGGCTGATGCGAATGTTTTGGTGAGTACTCGCGAGTGGCCAATTTTTGAATAGCAAATGCCAGTTTCTTTGCTGCCTGCCGTTGCTACCCGGCTGTGACAGACTTTGAAACCACATACTGACGATATTTTGCAGGGCGATGGAGATGGAAGTGACGATGGTTGGCTTGCAAAATGCTGGCAAGACTTCGCTATTACGAGTTCTCGCTGTAGGTGTTGATATCCGGTCCCTTGCTTGACCGCCTCTCGCTGACTTCTGTTGTGTTTATAGGGCGGCGAATTCACCCTTGAGTAAGCCTCTTCCATTAACGACACCGTCTTTGTGTTTCTGCGATACCGATGCGATGGTTCCGATTACTTCGTGTCGTAAAGTTTCCAGTGCTGACTCCAGATGCTGCGTAGCTCGATTCCAACCGTGGGTTTCAATATGAAAAAGGTCCAGCGTGGCCATGTTACCCTGAAATGCTGGGACATCGGTGGCCAGCCTCGTTTCCGAACTATGTGGGAGAGATATTGTCGGGGCGTGAGCGCCATCGTGTTCATCGTGGATATTGCCGACACCCCATTAATCCCACAGGCCAAAGAAGAACTCCACGATCTTATGAGCCGCAAATCGCTTGAGGGTATCCCTCTTCTTATCCTAGGGAACAAATCCGACCTTCCAGACAAGCTCTCAGTGGACGAGTTGATCGACGAACTAGACCTGAAGAGCATACGCGGACGTGAGGTGTGCTGCTATGGCATCAGTGCGAAAGAAGAGACAAACCTTGACGCTGTAGTCGAGTTTCTAATGAAATATGCCACGCGCCCATAACTGGCATAAACATCGCTAGTACAGAGGTCGTAAAATGCTTTTCTGGAACCATTTCAGAGCCTCCTGTGCGAAGAACCAAGGCGGTCCGGTATGCATTGGTTGTCCCAACGGTTACCGGACAGATGCCTATGTTTGCGAGAGGCTGGGACCTCTATACCGAGGACAAGACAGAAGGCCGGTTCAACAGTGGAGTGAATGAAAAGACCAACGGTAACCATATATAAATTTCCTCTCACGAGCTCACGACTCTCAGCCAACTGTTGGCTCACGGCTATTGACAGTCATCTCGAAGACTTCTTCGCTGTTCTTACATCGCCATTTTCAGAGTCTTGGGATCCATGACACCTTTTCCTTTATCTTTTGGAGAGCATAAGCTTGCATAGGAAGAAATTCAGCACTGGCTAGAGAAAGAAGAGGCCCTTGGCTTAGGAACGCCAGTTCTGTATAGGAGGGTTGGCGCTTGCCGTTCCTCACTACCTTTTTGTTGTTTTGTACCGGAGCCGTGGGTGGCGCTGCTATTGTTGACAGCCCTGTTATTTCTGTTGATGATGATACGATCCTTGGACGTTGGCTTTTTTTTTTCCTTGGTGGAACATATTTGATCGAGCAAAGCATGGGCAGTTGTCGGCCACAGCTTGTGTAAGTAATCTGCAAGCGGCTGATTAGAAACGGCTGATGATTGAATGATTATGTCGTTATGAGATTGTTTGTCCCGATTTTTGGCATGGTAGCTGATGGAAGCGAGGCGTGTTATAGACTAGGAATTCGGATTCAGATCCGAATACAAGGTTTGGTGGTGTAAATGAGATAGGCGTTCGTTGCGAACCCAATAGAAATAACCAGTGGTCGTCTCTTTCGAGCTGCGTAACTCAGGTTGAAGTCGGCACACAAATAGGCTCTTGTACCATAGTGACGGGCTTGGGCAACTTTTAAACATGTTGAATTGTCGTAAAAAGTCCTGTCCCAGATGACATGGGGTGAGTTGTCAGTGTGAAGCGGAGGATGTCCAGGTGATGCCGGGGTGTGGATACTTATCACCACCCGTTTTCAACACTCATGAGGCCTTTTGTACTAGAAAAAAGACGATTAAACATAAAAAGTACCAAGGAAAACCATGAGATTGAATTAAGAAAAGAAAGAGTGAAATTGTTCGTTCAAGTCAGAAGGGAAGAGGAAGGAGATGTGAGGGAGGGGCCTGTCAAGGGAATATCTGGGAGGCTACACACGGACCACTTGATGCGTTGGCCAACTCATCGCTGCAGTTAACAAGCGCCGCACGCCAGTTTGCAGTGGCTCCCTCGCCCTGTCAATCCCGCCTCGCATCACGCATCGCATCGCCTTTCCTCCCGCACCCAACCCCGGCTGAGCGAACGAACTGGTGAGGATCTGAGGTGCAGCAGGGAGGGATATCGTGGGTGCCTCTGACTGGGCGCTGTCGTTTTCTTGAACGGCCAAGTGCTTCCGATGAACGGGTCCCTTTCCTAGATGGTCGCTTGCCGCCTCAGGGTCTTGCTGGCGTCAGTCGTTGCCAATGGGGCTCTGCCCTTCAAGATCGAGTAGTGTAAGTCGAAGGGTTTCGCCAGCCGCAATCGAATCCTCAGAGAACATGATGATGAGGAATTCAGCTTCTCGTAAGGTTTTAAGTCGTGGGTTGTGACTGAACGAGGGTCAGTATTAAAAGCAGGTTCAGGTTCCAAATAACTTGAAGACTTTCTGCAAGTTGAACAAGTGTGATGAGATCATGCTGCACCCGGCACCTCGTGAACAGCCCTTCGGGAGCTCCGATCAGACGGGGGCGGCGGTGAACGGACGCGGAGCGGAGGGTTATCGGTACGGGGGTGGAGACGGAGTGGTAGGATGGTTCGACAAATCGTGTAATTGGTTTCCCAACAAACGATGATTTTGAGCATTTTGGAAAGCGGATTCAAGCGTACGTCGTTTCGATCAGAGTTGGAAGAAGAAGCAAAATAAGAAAGAACAATATCGTGTGGGAAAAGGTCGAAATTAT
The DNA here is from genome assembly GCF_003316985.1 of Fusarium coffeatum. Lineage (NCBI taxonomy): Eukaryota > Fungi > Ascomycota > Sordariomycetes > Hypocreales > Nectriaceae > Fusarium > Fusarium coffeatum. The sequence continues at coordinate 17,839 of NW_022158216.1, forward strand.
TATTTCCCTGGAAGGAAATGAGCTGGAATTCGAGGTTTTGGAAAAGGTGGATTCAGACTTTTCATTGGAGCGCTGTCAAGACCTGTGAGCGAATCGAGTGCCTTGCGCTAGACAATGGCTTTTCTGCAAATGGACCTCCTTCACACGGCTCAAGTTCCGAATGACTCTCGAATCCCTGGAATTGTTGACGCTGGCGGCTCATTCGCGGGGATGGTCGTTGGAGGTTAGCCCTGAGGCTATCGTGACTGGACGACTGACAGGTCCGAGCTGGAACATTTGCGTGATAGAGCTGACGCTGACACGAGGATCAGCTGGTGAGTGTGATCAATATCATGGTCGCTGCTCAGAGAACAGCTGAGCTGAGTTGGAGAAGTTAATTGACAGTGTTTGAATTATGGAATTACGAGTTGGTGGAGGAGGAATTAAAAGGGTGGATTCTTGTTGATGGATGCCTGACTTGAAGTTGGTTAGGCAAGTGAGCTAAGTCAAGGTAGGTACAGAGGGAGAAGGTTGTTGCCGTCAGAGGGCCACTTCTTTCGGCACATTCCTTCCTTTTCCAACATTCGAGTTCAAATCACTCCTTCCGTATCAGTTTCAGGTTGGGCGTAGTCTGGGCAGAGTAACCCTTCAACTGAATTCCCTCCCACTTGGCACTTACCACCTACATATACATTCTCAATCAAGATATAACCTGGAGTTTTCGACAAGAGATTCGAAACCAGTTTGAAAAGACCGAAGCAATCCCATGCTCAAGACCCTATAGACCGAATCGGTTTATAGCATTCCATGGGTATTCTGACAATGCGCAGAGGAGCTAGATACCTTCCCCAACACAACAATTTCTGCCATACCGACAAGGTACACTCATGGGTAGTCCGAAAACCCGGCTGTCTCGTCATCTCGATCTAGCATATATCGAAACCGTTCTTGTTCCTCGAGTAAACAGTTGGGAAGGTCAACATTATTCTCAATCCGTGTGAAAGTATCCTGCTTGCGCCCCCATAAGTCAACACCCTGACGTACCGCATGGGCAATGCGATCTCGGTCGCGGAATGCTTTACGGTTCATCCACGCATGCGAGAAACTGGCCATCTTGTTCAGAAACTGTTCCATCGTCGCGAAGCATGAACTGCAATGCCACCCCGCATTCTCCAGCACACCCTTTTCCCGATCACGTAGGATAGGAATGCCTCCATCGCCAGTACGCAGGTTCCCTGGCAAGATTGTCTTGCGCATACCTTGATAGTCGGTCGCTTGCGGGAATGGCCACTCAGGTCCGTCATGGAGAAACTCAAACGAGTAATAGTAGAATTTTGAGGATAGTGTGAGACGACGTGGGAAATTGCATGTTCGAAGGACAAGCATTGTTGCTGGACGGGGAACCTCGTCGACATCGGCGACCAGAATGACGTCGCCCTGAGATGGGACTCGCTCACCGGTAAGTTTTGGGAAGACTTGTTCAAACATGGCGTTACGCTGCAAGTCTTCACGATCCCAGTGACGCAGAGGCTTGAAGTCCTTCGGGTATTCGAGCTTATGATATATCATCTTGTCATGATATGCTTCGAAGCGCTTCCAGTTGTCGCGAATAACGAGATCTTTCGACCCGCCCTGGAAGGTAAGGGGTGCCTCGACGATAATGAAGTAGTCGACAAAATCATACAAGGTCTTGAGTCGAATTTCGAGAAAGTCCAACTCGGTGTTGACCATGGAGAGGTCGTATATCTTACGGCGATCATTTGGAGCATCTTCGTGGGGCTTGAAGACAGAGTACCCATGTGCGGCGCATATGGAATGAGCAGCGTCTGAGGCGTAATACTCTTTGTGAGATCTGGAAAAGTTGAGCTTTGGGAGCTCTTGGGTCACTCTGATATCTGCGTCGGTAATACGATGGAGGTGCGAGTGTTGGAAATATGGCTGTCTGGAAAGAATTATCACCACACAAATCAGGGGCCCCAACAAGATAAAGCAACGAGAAGAAATGCGAGACGCCATGGCTTGATGGTGCAACAGTAAACGAAAGAAAGAAGTAGAACGGGTAAGTTAAAGAGTGTCAGTGTCGCATGGCTCTTGTCAGCCGCTCTAGAGGCATACATCTGTGATAGCGACGAGGAACTGGATCGGTAAAGACGGCATCAAATCACCAGGAAGGATTTGGGGATCGCTTTCCAAGAGGTCAAATTGCATTCGCTACGACCTGAAGCGGGAATATGGCAAGACAGTTACACGAACGAGTTCATGTAGCGCTGTACGCGCAGCTGTCTACTATTGGTCCGATAAGTTTGACAGTGCCTGTCAACCGGCAGTTTTGGCCAAGTGCCGCAGCTACGTGCATGGGAGTCTGTAGACTGTTGGACAAGTTTGTTTCATGTGGTATATTGTGGCTGGAGTAGGATTCATACTAATCTATCTTATCGATGCGCAGGTAAGGGCACTCCAGGAGTTCTCGTATAGTGACTCCGAGACCCGCTATTCCTTCTAGCATTTGAGACGATGGAACTAGCAAGATAACATGAAGTTAAATATAGAGCATTACAAATGTTTGTAATCAAAGATATCGTAGTGCTGTAATTCTGTTTCTTTTACTAAGTCAGCATATAAAACGGGAATAATTGACAGCTCACGATGTTGAATCTTGGAGTTTATGCGGGGGAGAGCTCCATACACTTTTGACCGGAGCCGAGACGGAGCGGAATCGGCCTCGGCAGCTGGAGGTGTCAAGTCAAACGGTCAAATGTCCGAGATCCTTTTTCCCACTTCCGCCTTCCGCTTCCCCTCACGTTTAACCGTTGACATTTTGTGGAGGTTGCGCCCTTGATTTGACGTTACTATTCGCTCCATCCGGTTTACGGAGATACTTTGAGCCTTTGCTTTTGACTTAATCGCTCTCTATCATCATGAGTCGCTCGTTTCGACTTATCGCATCACCAGCAATTCGCAATATTTCATTTCAATCTCATCCCGCTTCAATTGTAAAAGCTCGTCCAATTGTATCCTTTCAAAGAACTTTTGCTTCGTCTGCTGTCAAGATGGGAGACGTTATCTCTGAGAAGCCTCATAATGCGTGGCTTGGTGCTAAGGGCCCTGCTGCTCTTGATCTTCGAAGTATGTTGAACTTTGGCCAATTTTAAGCTTTCTAACGTTCGGTCGTCCAGGTGATACGGTTACAACTCCAACTCCGGCTATGCTTGAGGCTATCTCAACATGCTCCTTGCTGGATGATGTCTTCCAGGAGGACCCTGCCACAAATGATCTCGAAGCCTATGTCGCTGAGCGCACAGGCAAAGAAGCCGGTCTTTTCGTCCTCTCAGGCACGATGGGAAACCAACTTGCTCTAAGATCTCTTCTAACACAACCACCTTACTCGGTGGTCTGCGACTACCGTGCTCATATCTTCACAGCTGAAGCCGGCGGGTAAGTACCATGGAATCTAATTATGTCAAAGCATCTTGACTGATGTATTAGTACTTCAAATCTCACCGGAGCTCAAATTCAAACCGTTATTCCCAAGAACGGCAGATATATGACCCTAGAAGAAATTCAGGAGAACGTGACTCTGGATGATGATGTTCACGGCTGCCCTACACGAGTGATCAGTCTTGAGAATACTCTCCATGGCATGATTATGCCCTTGAGCGAGGTTAAGCGCATCGCCGAGTTTGCTAGACAACATGATATCAAGCTTCACTTGGATGGCGCACGACTATGGGAAGCTATCGTATCCGGAGCTGGTTCCCTGACCGAATACTGTTCTTACTTCGATACTGTCAGTCTATGCCTTTCTAAGGGTCTTGGTGCACCAGCTGGAAGTGTCCTTGTAGGTCCCAAGGCCACACTGAAGCACGCTCGCTGGGTTCGCAAGTCCATCGGCGGTGGTCTTCGACAATCCGGCGTTCTCACCTCTGCCGGCCGCGTGGCCATCGAGCAAACCTTTGGTAAAGCACCCAACGGACAAGATGGACCTCTAAAGGCCTCGCACGAGATGGCGCGCAAGGTTGATGAGCTGTGGACCAGCATGGGTGGCAAGATCAATGAGCCGACTGAGACTAACATGGTGTGGTTGGATCTCACGGCTGCAGGGTGCAGTGCGAAGCGATTCATTGAACTTGGAGCTGAAGTTGGGCTTAAATTTATGGGTGGTAGATTGGTGACACATTACCAGGTTGCGCAGAACGGGGACGAGGTTCTGAAGCGACTGAAGGTGGTTTTTGAAAAGGTTCTTGGGGAGTGTCAAGATTCAAGTGCGGGACAAAATATTGGAAAGGGAAGCGTCTATGTGCCGCAATAGGATACATTGGATAAGTCATGGGGTAAATATAATAGAGTGTACAGAATACATACAAATAGCATTCCATTGAACCTGTTCTAATCGGGTTTACTGCTTATGTCTTTTGAGTTTGTCTTTGACAGGCAGAAACTACATAGTATCGGGCCGTTATCATGATCAGAGCCAGGACAAGGATTGTGATCAACGTTTACGTGGAGTTGAAGTATATTCCTAGCCTCGAGGACTAAACAATTCAGGCAGGTAATGAATGAATTACATAAAGAATTCAACGGAGATGCCCGAGAACTGCAGATATTATTGCTGGCGGTGACACTTCCTGCAGATAGAAGTTTCCATCAGGGCCGAATAGAAAGAACTCCCAACCTTGAAAGTCAAGTCGATCATGAAACAGTAAACATGCACGTTTAAGCTCCAAAGTTTCCTGTACCCCACACAAACTCAATGCCTTGTTATTGTTATGGTTAATACCGTTAGAGAAGGGAAACGAGAGCCAAGACCAATGCCAGGACGCCGCTGACACGTTCATGGGAGAGTTTGATAATTTAATTCCACACTCTTTAGAATATTTCTCTTTTGAATTGCGCGTCTTATTACTGAACTTGACGTCACTAACCAATAGGGCCTGCAAGAAACGTGTAGAATGCCAAGAGTGCGGGGGAAAGAGAAGGAGCAGAAACAGGGATCAACTGTCAATCTCCACGTTTGTTCCTCATGCCTACATTTTAGTGGCGTCTGGGGGGTGTTGTATTCAATAAAACATCACGTCACTGCATGAACTGATCAAGTATGTAAGTATTCAATTGAAAAGATATTGTATGATAGAGATTGAAATAATTGTTGAGGCAAGGTGCAACTCATGATCATGGTTGATACCTCAGTCATCATGATACTAAAAATGATATAGTCAATGTTCTTGGCCAACGTAAAGTCTACGCTAAAATAAAATGTCAACCTTGAAAAGAGGAAGTTGCAGTGGAGAGAGCAAATGATCGTCAAGCTCAAGTCTTTCAGTCTTTCAGCTCTTCTCTTCTTGGCTTACAATGCAACGACCCATGACAAGGGTAGCTTCGCCCAAGGTAGCTAAGCCAAGCTAAATCCTGTTCAGAAAACATGTCATGATCATCTTGTCTTGGCTTTTGTATATATTTACTCTCCCATCCCTCTTCTTTTTTTGACTCTATTATCCTGTACAGTATCTCTATTATTCAATTGGCAATAACTCTTCTTGAAGGGTAGCTTAGAGTACTTCTCATGATGCCCTCTCCACGACATATTGCTGCAGCTTTGGCTGCCTCTGCCACTGCTGTATCAGCTCTCTATGTCAATGGCACTGTCGTCGCACCATGCGACTCACCTATTTACTGCCATGGAGAAATTCTAGAGCAAGTCGAACTCGCTCGTCCTTTTAGCGACTCCAAGACCTTTGTCGATATGTAAGTTCCTCCAGCCAACTTTTCAGCGTCATCATGACACTAATTGTTCGTCTAGGCCAGCCATTCGCCCTCTGAGCGAGATCCAGGAAGCTTTCGACAAGCTCGAGAAGCCTCTTCGCAACAACTCAGCTCTTGCTGACTTCCTCGATGAGAACTTTGACGATGCTGGTAATGAATTGGAAGAAGTCGACAGCGACGACCTTGATACAGACCCTCAATTCCTAGATAACATCAACGATACTGTTATTAGGGAATTCACCGAAAAGGTTATTGACATTTGGCCTGATCTTACCCGTCGCTACGATCAAAATGCAAAGAACTGCTCCGATTGTCCCAACAGTTTTATTCCCGTCAACCGCTCTTTCGTCGTTGCAGGTGGTCGCTTCCGCGAGCCTTACTACTGGGACTCTTACTGGATCATTCTGGGTCTTCTTCGCACTGGAGGCTCTTTCATTGAGATTGCGAAGAACACTGTTGAGAACTTCCTTGACTTTATTGAAGAATATGGCTTCGTTCCCAACGGCGCGAGAATCTACTACCTCAACCGATCTCAGCCACCTCTGCTGTCGCAGATGATTAAGGCTTATGTCGAGTACACCAACGATACCGATATTCTCGAGCGAGCTATTCCTCTCCTTGTGCAGGAGCATGAGTTCTTCATGAACAACCGCTCAGTCCCTGTCTACATCAACGACGAGACCTACTACCTCAACACGTAAGGATACTGCTTCACTTGACCAATTGTGTTACTGACGTAGCATCTAGATACAACGTATCCAACACTCGACCTCGACCAGAGTCATATCGCGAAGATTACATCACCGCCAACAATGAATCCTACTACTCTCCAGAATCTGGTGAAGTCTACTCTGGCGGCGAAGAACTCAGCTTTAAGCAAAAGGAAGCCCTATACGGAAACCTTGCTAGTGGTGCTGAGAGTGGTCTCGACTACACAGTAAAGTGGATTGCTCGCCCAGATGATGCCATTCGCGACAACTACTTCCCTCTTCGTTACCTCAATACCAGAAACATCATCCCTGTTGATCTGAACTCTATCTTGTATGGAAACGAGATTGCCATCGCCGAGTTCTACGAGCAGACTGGAAACAGCAGTGCTAGCGACGAGTGGCGTGAGGTTGCTGCCAACCGAAGCTATGCTATGCACGCTTTCCTGTGGAACGAGACTCTTTGGAGCTACTTTGATTATAACCTAACCTCAAAGGCTCAACAGATCTACTTCCCGGTTGACCGTAACACGTCGGAGGTAGATACTGAGGATGCCCCCGAGGATCAACAGGTCTTCTTCAGTCCTACCCAATTCTACCCCTTCTGGCTTGGTGCTGCGCCCGACCACCTCAAGAACAACCCATATGCCGTTTACAATGCCTACAAGCGTGTTGAATACTACCTCGACAACTCTGATGGCGGTATTCCTGCCAGTAACGTCGAGACCGGTCAGCAATGGGATCAGCCTAACGTCTGGCCTCCTCTGATGCACATCCTCATGGCCGGACTCGAGAGAGTTCCCGCAACTTTCGGTATCATGGATCCTTCTTTCATCGAGGTCCGTAGACTGGCTCTTCGTCTTGGACAGCGATATCTCGACTCAACCTTCTGCACGTGGTACGCGACCGGCGGCTCAACCTCTGAGACTCCCAAGCTCCAGAGCACCTCCGACGAGGAAGAGGGCATCATGTTCGAGAAGTACGCCGACAACGCAACCAACGTTGCTGGAGGCGGTGGCGAGTACGAAGTCGTCGAAGGCTTCGGCTGGACCAACGGTGTTCTGATCTGGGCTGTTGATGAATTCCGCAACAGACTGACACGACCCAACTGCTCCAACCTCGAGACCGCGCACTCCAACGATAAGCGTGATTCGAGCGCTGTTATGTTGCATGCTCGTGATGCCAGCCGCGTCAAGAAGTTTGGTCGCAGAAAGAGAGCCGCTGAGAAGGCTGCTAAGAAGAGATCGAGCCGTCTCTTCCACTTTTAATTCTTGAATAGTATGTTTACGACGCATGATTGTATAATGCCTTTTTGTATAGCCATTATTTAGTAGCTAGTATAATATATGTATACCTCCTCGAATGCTCTTCTATAAGCACGTGAAATACATGCTAGTCTTTAGATGTAATGGGCTGAAGTAGTGTTCATAATTTAATTCGAATCAAAGTAATGCTAATATGGTAATATGTGAACTGATATCCATGAAAATATTCTTCAAGCCTTAGGATCCTCGCTGAGCTGCCGTTTCTCCTTCTCGACACCGTCTTTATGAGGCTTGGGGTCGGAGATCTTGAGCCACTCGCCATTGAAAGCGTTGATGAGCCAGTTTCGAAGTTCTGAGCAAGTTAGCTTTGGTTCATTCTATATGTGTAGGGAGTTAACTTACTATCATAGACAATACGGTTTCCATTGTGGAAGTAAATACTGTGGTCGCTATCAGGGAAAACATGAACGTCGTAATTCTCCACGCCCGCCAAATCCAGCGAGTCAAGAAGAGTGAGCGAGTTCTGGAAGTGAACGTTGTCATCAGCAACACCATGCATGACAAGGAAGCGCTTATTGCCGCCGAGGGCTGTGGCATTGGCGATCATGGACATGTCATAGCCATCGGGGTTGTCCTGAGGAGTACGCATGTAGCGCTCCGTGTAGATGCTGTCGTAGAATCGCCAGTCAGTGACAGGAGCGACAGCCATGCCGTAGCTGAAAGTGCGGCCAGCGTCTTGCTCGAGGGTCTTGAGAGTGGCGAAACCACCGTAGGACCAACCCCAGATGGCGAGGCGATCGGCGTCGACGTAAGAAAGAGAAGCAAAATGTTGGGCAGCGGCGATGTGGTCCTGCGACTCTAGGACACCGAGCTGATTTCGGACTACAACACGGTGCTTGCGGCCAAGGAAGCCTGTGCCTCGGGGATCAACGGTGACAACAAGGTAGCCAAGGGCAGAAGCGACATAAGCCTGGAAGTCCACTGCGAACCTCTTGGTCACAGACTGAGAACCAGGGCCGGAGTACTGCTGGAAAAGCACAGGGTACTTCTTCTTTTTGTCGAAATGGGGAGGACGACGCTCGACATAGTTGACCACAACACCGTCGCCAAGATCAAGGGTACCGTATTTCATAACGGGCAGCTCATAGCGTTTAGCACGATCGGCAAGCTCAGCGTTGTCCTCAATGATATGCTCATAGTTATGCACACTTGATGGTGTGGAGATGACCTTCTGGTTGGGAACCTTGGGTCCGCGGTATGACAGAAGAACAAAACCGGCTCCCTTGGAGAACGAGGCATCATAGTAGGCCTCAGTCCCAGGATCAGTCAGAGCCTCCAATTTGGTGCCGTCGAGCTTAACAGAGTAGACATGACGTTGGATGGACGACTCCTTGGCAGCAATAAAGTACACTAGATTGTTTGCCAGATCAATTGCAGAAGGGGCATCGTCGATCTCCCATTCACCCTTGGTGAGCATAATAGGCTCAGGGTTCTCAAGAGGGGTGAAGTAAGCAAGGTGTTCGTAGCCTTCGTGTAGATAAGAGTCAACGTATCCATCGTGGTCACGGCCATTCTCAGGGTCAGCAGGGATGAACTTGGTGTTGTGAGAGATCTCAAACCAGCCACCATCGATCTTATCGACGTCGACAGTATTGACAGTCTTGCCCGTGCGAGAAGTGACATCGATCACGACGACCTTGAGAATATCACTGACGCGGTTGGTTTCTTTGACGACAGCCTTTTCACCGGCCCAAAGGAGGTTGTTGATGATGCGGTCGTCATCTGCGAAAGCGCCATCGATATCAACAGAGAAGACATCCTTCTTTGTGATGTCGTAAAACAAGAGATCCACAACTGGGTTATGAGCGCCCGCCTTGGGGTACTTGATCTGCTCAACCTCAGGATATGCCTCCTCGCCCTCTTCAGGATCGGTGCCGCTAGGTCGCTTGATGAAGAACTGAACGGGGAACTCGGGAACGCCAGTCTCGTTGGTTCGAAGGAAGGCCAGATACTTTCCATCTTCAGACCACCAAGTAGCACTGCGACCGCTGAACACCTCTTCCTCATACACCCAGTCGGGAATACCGTAGAAGTACTCTGGGCCACCGTCTTTGGTGATCTGAACGACGTTCTTGGTGTCATCTAGGCGCCTGATGTAGAGGTTGTTGTCCTGCGTGTAGGATACAGCGTCGCTCTTGGGACTCCAAGTGGCAAGCTGGACTCGGGCATCAGGCTTTCCAGGAACAAGCGGCTCAGCTTCTTGTGTCTCGACATCAAGGATAAAGTAGATGGCGCTAAAAGAGTGACGCCAGTTCTTCTTCTTGTTAACACCGAGAAGGACCTTCTTCAGATCGGGGCTGGGTTCGTTCCAATCGGGAGAATATTGATGTCCGTCATGAAGAAAGAAGTTCTCCTTCATGAGTGTTCGTGATTTTGAGGCCTTGATCTCCGTATTGATCGGCGACCTGGTCTCCTTGTCTTTGCGGATATCCTCTACCACGATATATGGCTTCTCACTGGCCCCAACCTCGAGCAGTAAACCATCCTCTCCTTCGGGACCTGCAATCCAGCTGATGCTGTGGGACTTGGCCTGCCAGCTGCCATCGAAGAGCTGATCCATCGTAACAGCCTTTCCTGAACCTCGTGTCGCAGCATCAGGGTCGTGTTCAGTGTCGCTATCGTGATGATGCGATCCGCCGTAAAGAAAGATGCCGAGGCCAGCTAGCCATCCAGCAACAAAGACTGCGCCGACAATGATCAGAATTCGGCGCAACTTCTTATCCATGGGTTGACGATGCAGAGTAGCCCCAGGACCGAGGAAGGGACCCGTCTCCAGGTCATCTTCCTCTTCCTTAAGGGGATCATCGTCGTCCAGCGCCCTCGGGTCGTTCTTATCTTTGCCAGCGTCCATCTCGGTCTTCTCGTGTATCCTCTCGAAAACAAAACTCGTGGTTGAAGCGGTAGAGATGGAATCGTCCGAGTATCGACGCTCGGGTGTAGACACGTCCGAGGCCATTTTCGGTGGCGGTAGCCGTTATATCTAAGCGCAGGTTATTGAATTGATGTTACGCGGTAGCGCACTGTCGCATCGTATCGTGCACGGGAACGAAGGACCGAACAAGCGAGTGTCGGAGATTGAATAGAGTGAATGATAGGCTAAGACGAGGCAAACATGAATTGACGAAAGAGGGAAAGGGAATGAGGCGTCGATTGGAACCGTATTGGGTTGTCAATAGCGATAAGTAAGGTCGGTAGCTAACTAACGCGAGGGGGCCATGGTCATGGTATGGTCATTGCTTGTGTCTCAGTAGAGCTCGTGCCTACTTGTCGCATTGGGCAAAGTTTCTGATGACGTAAGCCTCTACGATCACTCAGTTGTGAACGAGCAGGAGTATATTTACTGATGCATATTTGATCTATTCATACTAGAATCACATAAAACTCTCTCATATGGATGCATGCAAATGACTGATAGTTCAGTATCAGCTACTTCAATCTGGAATTGCATGCTCCCGGCTGAATCCCCGGGCCCCGAACCCCGGATCCGCCCCACTCATCCAAGCTACTGGTCTTGATGAATCCGGGGTACTCTAAGAAACATCCATTACTGGAGAGAATTCAATAAATAGCCCGCAGGATGTCAAAAGAATTAATCGTCATAAGCGTGAGGGACGAAATAGTTTAGTCATCTTATGCCAATTTAGGTTAGCATTTAGGCTACTTTATTTTGAAGGCCTAAGTCTTAAAGGAACATTTCTTCTGTTACCCGCCTAGATAACCAATCTAAACAAACTACTAATAATACAAAGAAGGAATCATAGCAATCGTAAAGGGTATCCTTGTATCTTACATCCACTCTCGCAATGCTAATTTAGCAACTGTGGTGCCTCAACAGTAGCACCCTCAATCTTCTCAACTACACAAGCCGTTCCATAAGCACTGGCCTGTGCAAAACCTCCAAGGTCTCCAGTCTCAAACCTCAAACAGATGATAGCATTCCCGCCTCTCTTTTTCGTCTCTTGGACAACACGGCTGATGGAGTCGTTGCGGCAGTTGTACAGCATGGAGGTAAACCAGCTCAATTCACCACCAGCCAAACTCTTGATAACCATACCAATACCTGCTGCGATATTACGCGAGCGAACAGTGATTCCGTAGACGGCTCCCAGGACTTTGGTGATGCGATAGCCAGGGAGGTCCATCATTGCTAGTAACGATGTGTAAGTGGAGATATGGTTGTAGTTAGTCTAGTGCTGACTTACTTGTTGTTATGCAGTTGTCTGTCTCAGTAAACTACATCATGTCAGTGTACGAAGGAAGAGTATTTATCTTGGCATCATACGCAGTGCAAATCCGACAGATGAGGCGGGATATCAGCAACCTCTTCGTGGTTCTTCCTGTCGTCCTTGGATGTGCCAAAACCAACCATTTTGGCTGTATGGTAATGAAGGTTTATATGTTCGTGTAAGTCCAAGTAGAATGCCAAGGCTGAATTTCGTGATAAAAAAGCTTCTGAGATATCTGATATGTATTGTATCTTTCATCATAACAGTAAAAGCAAGGGACCAAGCGCTTTATATATTCCCTCGCTCTCGAATCTATCTTCCTCCATTACCAAGGCTGAGAGGTTAATGCCGATCTAACCGCCTAGCAACCCCACATTACTTTTCGCATTCATCGTATCTGTATCTCAAAGTCTCTCATTTGCTGGCCTTACCATGCTAGGCTCAGCTCACTGGTTGAGACCGACCTGCATCCTTCGTGGCGGTGCATTTCAGCTTTCATGTGATGACGTCCTGCCACACAAGGCTTTCATACCTGCATATCTAGAGTCTGGGCGTAGTCATAGTCAATCACGATCTTGCTCGACAAAAATGAAGGTAATAAAAATCAATGTACTATCATACAACATACAGCAACCCGGCTACTCAAGACAGGCTGCGAAATTAGATATGGGTTACCGGCCTATAATTAAATGCAGGGAGGCAACGCCACGTTGGTACCGGTGACTGCATCTAGAAACCGTAGCCGGTGGGCTGCGGCGCGAAACCATTTGCTTGACCGTATGGTGCGGGTGAGGGGGTAGAACCCATACCCCCAGGACCCGCTGTGATCATGAGCCGTGAAGCGCCCAGAATAGGTGTGTTATCATCGGTCTTCTCCTTCTCCTGCTCCTTGGCCTTGCGAGCCTCGTTGTCGGCCTTCAGAGTAGCAAGCTCCTTAGTTTGTTGGGCGAGCATGTTAATCATGTAAGGCATAGAGAAGTCCATAAGACCATGGCGCCATGAAAGCTCCAGGACAAGGTCAGGGCGAATGAGGTCGTAGCAAGCGTAAAGCATGCCAGTGTAGCATTCACGGTGGCCAATATCGACGAACTATGACGGTTAGTTTTATCCATTGTAGAGGCTTGAGTGAGACTTACATATTGAACGAGGTCGCTGACAATGTCGATCTTAGCAGAAAGAGCAGCGGTCTCGATGGCGTCCTTGTAAAGCTTGTCCTGCTTGGACAGAGCAATTGACTTCTCCCATCGCTTGTTCTTGCGGTAGATGGAAGCGGCGATCTGGCGGAAGAAAATAAGATCATGCTTCTCCAGGCGGCTAGCCAGCTCTGTGGCATCGTAGTTGTCGTAGTTCTGGACAGAGTCGCGAAGGGTCTTGTAGTCCTCCTCCTCGATGAGGAGATCGTTGACAGCCTCGTTCACGACACGCTTGTTCTGAGATTGCACATTGAGCAAGAAAGGCTTGATGAGAGGAAGATCGTCGTTCTTCTGGAAGATCTTGACAACGCGGTTGACATCGATACGAGGAGTGAGGGTGGCAAGGAGGTCGGTGAGGAGGGAAGGATGCTGCTCAACGTAGAACTTAATGGCACGGTAGTAGATCTCCAAGTTGGCAACCTTCACCACAATCTCCTTGAATTGCTGGTGATCCCAGGAGTTCTCAGGTCGTTCGATGACGGCAAGAGCGGCGTTATCGAACTCGTCGTAGTGGTAATAACAGAAGACGAGCTCAGGCCAGAGGTTAGCTTCCTCACAGGCCTTGATCATCTTGGGCAGGTTCATGCGAGACCAGAAGATCTTGATGTGCTCCATCAGACGGTCAGGGTGGTACTTGGAAAGAGCAATACCAAGTTCAGTGAACATTCCCATGTGAGCACGCTCAAGGCCAAGACCCTGCTCGAGAAGGCTGATAAGCTCATCAAAGTACCCGTTGCGCTCGTACTCCTTGACCAGCGTCTGAAGTTGCTCGGCGTCGACAATCAGGTTGAGACCGCAAATCTGAGCAAGTCGGAACTCCTTCTTCTCCACACAGGCCTCGTGGACCTGCTTCCACACCTTGATGTTGTTGGCCTTGCGAGCGCACTCAACAGCGGCTTGGTAATCGCCGAGGTGGACAAGGGTGGTTGCCAACTTGGCCCAGTTGGAGATGCTAGTGTAGAAGATCTTGGACGCCTCGTACAAGCCTTCCTCGTAAGCCTTGTCACCGGACTCCTCGATGTTCGCAACGTTAGTGGCGCGGAGGAAGTCCTCAAGTTCAGACAGCTGCTCAAGGCGAGCGTAGGAAAAGGCGAGAGCTGTGTCGATGGCAGGCTCACGGTGAGTCTTGCGGGCCATGCGCAAGTACTTGACGAGATCCTCGTTCTTGCCGGCGTGTGTGGCGACTTCAATGACCTCTAGGTAGTTTCTGGGATCCTCGGCTTTGATGTAGGACTCGATGGAGTCAGAAACACGAAGGCCATCGAGTTGAGCCTTGGCAACCTTGCTCCAGACCTCAGGGAGATCAACTTCCTCGGCGTATGCCTGAGCACGGTCGATGCTGACAACGTTCTCAATCAGAACATCAACCGCGGCAGACTTGTTGTCGGCCTTCTTGTAGATCTCGAAAGCCTCCTCAAAGAGACCAACCTCGATGCAGCTGGTGGCGATCTCGTCGGCGTTGTAGTTGTCCAGCTTGTGGATGTAATCCATCACACGAGCCTTGTCGGCCTTAGCAGCAGTGAACATGAGGAGGTTCTGGAGGTTCTGGTTGTCGCTGAAGGGTGAGGGCTCGAGAACAATCTTCTCGAGAAGCTCAATAAGCTCAAGAGGCAGATCATTCTCAAGGAAAGCGGAAACGGCAACGGACACCTTAGAGGGGTCATTGGCTTCAGGGACGGCGGTAGCGGTGACCTGGTCGACAACAGAGCGTCGGTGGATGTTGTTCTCACTCAGGACGAAACCCCACAGCTCAGCATCAGATCGCTCCAAAAGGTATCGAGCCTGAGCCCTGTACATAGAGTTCTCGTTGGTGATATTGACAAGCTCCAAGTCGTTCTGACCCTTGGAGTAGGCAATGTAAGCCAGGTTGGGGTCACGCTTCTCACAGTACTTTCCAACAGTAAGAGTATCATACTGATCGTTCTCCTTCAGGAACTTCTCGGGGTTGTTGTTAGAGTCGATGTAGATCTTGGCAAGAGCGTTGAAGACAGCCTGCTGTTGGTTGCCGGCCTGAAGAGTGGCCTCCAGGAAGGGCAAGAGAAGCTTGAGGCGGTTTCGAGACTCAACCTCAGACACCAGCTGATCGATGTTGATACTCTGGGGGTTGATCGAGCTGAGAAGCTGTTTGATGACGTTCTCATCGCAGTCAACGTCCAATAGACCACCAACAACCTCGGGGGCTCTGCTGGGGTTGACCTGCTGGACGTAGGTCTCAATAGCTCCAAACTGCTGGCTCTGGTACAGGTACAGGATCAAGTCATGAACGAAGTTGAAGCGATCACAGACAATAATGAGGGGAAGCTGCTCGGGAAGCTTAGCTTCCTTAAGGAAGTTCTTCACCTTCTCGGGGTTATAGACGTTGCTGTCGCGACACAATCTCTCGACCTCGTTGAACTGACCCATCTTGGTCGCGGCCTCGATGTACTTGAAGTGAACGTCAGGGTCTTCTGACAGGTTCACAACACTGCCGAGGTAGTAGAAAAGACCCTCAGCAGTCTTGTACTTCTCAAAGAGGTCAATGAGGCGAACAGCACCCAGCAGCTCCGAGTACTTAGTGGCGATGGTGACCACTGACTGCAAGTTCTGGCGAATGTTCGCCTTCATCATGGCATCGAGACAGTCAAGGGACTGCTCGACGGAGAGCTTGCCGAAGAAGTTGGTAAGCCACTCAGGGTTGAAGTTTGGTTGACCGGGGATGTTAACAACAACTCGCTTGATGGCCTCAGGATCCTCGTACAACTCCAAAGCCTTCTGGGGAAGGTTGGCCTTTTCGCAAAGATCGGCAATGCGAGTCTTGTCGAAGTGAGTGAACATCTCGTTGCCAAGAATAGCTTCAGCAACCTGGGGGGCATGCATCAAGTTCATCTCGAGAAGACGGGTCTGGAGACGGGCGTGCTCAGGCTTGTTCTCCTTAAGTGCATCCAACAAGAAGGCAGTGGCTTGTTGAATCATGCCCTGTCCTTGGAAGATGTCGCATACACGCTCGAAATCGACCAATGGGCCTTGCTCACTGTTGGCAAGAGCGCTGGCAAACTCGGCACCCTTCTCGGGGTTGACACGAGTGATGTGCTGGAGCAGTTGGATGTAATCGGGCTGAAAGCCAGTCTGGGCGGAGTAGGGAAGAATCTTATCAAATTGGCCAGTCTCAGCGAAGCCAGCAACGACCTTCTGGGGAACCTCGGCCTTGAGGTAGATGGACAAGGCCATGTTCACATCATAAGGTCTGACCATGTCACCGAGCTGCTCAGAGCAGTCCAGCTTGCCCTCCTTCAGCCACTTCTCAAGCAAGTGCTTGCGGTTCTGCTGGAGAACAGGCTGTGCAAGCTCGAGGGTCTCATGGCGGTTTAGGGAGCCCTTGTCCAAAAGCATTCCGAAGTATTGAAGGGTGAAAGCCATTTGACCGGGCTGGGCAGGCAGACGCTTGAACTTCTCAATTGTCTCAGCACTTCGGAGGAAACCTCGAGGAGAGTTGGCAGCGACCTTAGCGGCAGCCAGGTAGTCGCCCGTGTTGAACAGCTGCTCGAATTGTCGTGCGTAGAGGTTGTCGGCACCAGGAAGTCCGGCTCGAGAGGCCATCTTGATAGCCATATCAGTGTTGGCGGGGTTCTGTAGAAGGTACTGAATGACGTTGCTATCATCAATGGTCACGAAAAGGACTTGACCCTTTCGGTTGATACCAACAATACCAGATGAACCATCGTCTGTGCAGGTGGTAAATATCGTCTCGCTCGAGATTCGGTTCATGAAGATGCATGAGGCAGTCTCAAGGTCGTAAAGGTGGATGAAACCGTACTTGGTAACCATGTAGACAACACCGTACTTCTGCGAAACCTGGAGAGCGACGGGGAAATCGTTGGTGGCTTCGGGGGGGAAGAACATGTCGACAGCCTTCTTCTGAAAGACTGGATTCGACTCGGGATGATCGACCTCGACGATGTGTAGCTTGGCACCGGTGGCGGTTCGTACAGCGAAACTAAAAAGCTTGGTATCTTGGGGAGCACCTTCCAGGCGGAGGGTGCCAAAGGCAGCCGCATGACCTTCTATGGCCTGGCTGATTCCACGATCCTTGGAGTAGAGTTGCATGGCACCAACCACACGTCCTTGCTGGGACGAAATGCCGACTACCACCATCCACTTGCCATCGCTGTTAACCCGATAGTTGATGATTTGGCAGCCCTAAGACGAGATTATTAGTACCATGGTTTCCAGTCAGGCAGACATGAAATCAACTCACATTGAGGTTAGCATTGCGCTCAAACACCTTGACGGGGGCGTCTTGACCAGCATCGTAGACGTTCCAGTGGTAAACGCTAGACGTCGTGACAAGGCCAATCTCGTTCTCGCTGATCCACTTCCAGAACTGGACATCCTCGTTCATGGTGCATGACTTGAGCTTCTTCTTCTGCTCAAGATCGAAGATCTGCAGGGTTCTAGACTGGGCCTTAAGAGCAATTACTTGTCGGTTCCAGTGCATGATAGCACTGTCGGCCTTGATCGGCCGTCGGGTAACATTGTTGCCATTCTTGAGCTCGATGATAACAACGTCGGGTTTGTCGGCTTCGCTCTTTTGCTCTCGAACACAGACGTATGAATCGGACTCGAGTGTCTAGCTGCAGTTAGCTTGATGTTGACTACTGGCCGGCAAGAAAGCTAGCTGATGGTTAGGAGACGTACACAGGAGTTAAAGCCGATGCTCTGGGTGTCCACGCCAACATTGGCGAGCTGGACGAGCTCCTGGAACTTGATGGGCAGAGGCGCCATGGCGGCGTTGTAGCCTATGATAAGATAATATGGACCTTGTTCGAATCGACGCTCCTAGCCTCGAGTTTGGCCAAAGAAAGAAGTTGATGAATTGGAGTCGATCTCGGATCGATCACCAGTAATTATTTCGGAGTTGCCTTTAAAGGGCGAAGTAGAAGCTTCCATGCGCCGCGTGGCAGGGACTGTATGGAAGCACTAGGTTTCGGAGTAAACACAGGGTGCGCGCCAGAAATTGAAGAGAAAGAAAAGAAAGCGACGACGTATAATCCGCTATTATTCGTCTTCTGCTGATAAAGCAGACTGAATTGTCGTCGTGAAGGGTAGAGATGGAGATGAGGTTGGGGGGTGTTTTGGTAAGGTAAAGGAGAGAAGGTCCAGGTCGGTTTCTGGGTTACGTTACCTGTTCTGTTTGGGTAGCCTTGGGAGGAGCCACAGGGCAGCTGTGACGGACCGCTCAGGGCAGGTGCAGCACCTTTGAGCAGAGGGTACGTACCGCTCTGGTTGAGTTCAATTTGGGGTTAGCGTGCTTGGAAAGCTGGAACTCACTGGCCTCCCAGTGCTGACAGGTTATCAGCCGGCCAATGAGCTGGTGCAAGGTGGGGGCACTACGATATTCCGTCCCGAACGAGATGAATCAAGCAAGCTTTCGTCATCAAAAATAGGCGCCAATTTATGCGAAAAGGGGAAGCTTGAAGGAGTGCCTGTCGAGTTAAATTCGGTCATAAACTGTCGTAGTCAAAGAATAGGATATTTAATAGTGGCTTTTCAAGTTACAGGGTGTGATATCCTTGGTTCTCTGAGGACAATTGCACTGTTATCCATGCCGATCACTTCTACCAGTCTTTCTGGAAGCTTAATAGAGCTATGTACATGCGACTGGGCAATCCCAGTGGCACAACACAGAATCTTATGGATGTACAAGCTTTACGCAGCATACAGGAGTTCCTGGAAGATAGCTCTAGTGCATGTTTTCAAAAATAGACTCATCCATTCCAGAGGTTTATAGCCGCTCATGCAGCAAAGATCTTGTTTCTATAAGAAACAAACAATTGTCCACCAAATAAATAACATGTGATCATCCTGTGTCTTATACCTGACCATCTCAACTCAACTCCAAACATTCCATGCCAAACTTTTCGCAATCCTATGACAAATGTTCCCGGTCAATGTGATGTGTAACAGCAGCCTCATCGCCTTCAAAGGCATCGCAAAAAGGGCATTTCACCGTTTCAACACCAGCAGTTGGCGTACTTGATGAATTGTCATCGAAGTCTGGTATGAAATCTGCCAAACTCCTTGGTGGCGGTCCTGTAGCAAACTCATCATCCAGCCTCACATCCGTATATCGCATTGTAAATCTTGAACTTGAGGGTGCTGTTTGCGCCCTCGGCTCATCTGACGATGCAGAGGGAACACCAGAAGAATCGCCCATTCTTTGCACCCTGCCTACTTGACCATCTCGTAGTCGTACTTTGATTCCTCGTGGATGATTGCCTCGTGTGAGAAGATCTTGAACTATTCCCTTTGTCTCTTCTCCTGTGGGTTGATCCTCCTTCAGGATGATGAAAACTGATGCTCCTGGGATAACTTGTTGCACTGTTGGGACTGTGCCTGATGCTTGTTGCGGTGTTGCTGGCGCACGAGATGGTCTTGATGAGCCGCCCCGCTGGTTGTTCTGCTGCTGGCGTGGTGGGCGAGGCTGACGGTTGCGAGGTCGATTAGGTCGATTCATCTTGGTAAAATATGACTTTTGAGTTATGGAATATCCAAGAGAGATTGCTCGTATCGAGCGAGGATATGAAGTGTTCAGAATGAAAGAGTTGGAAAGTATGTTCTTGGTAAAGAAAATCTTCATTTGATGATGCATGAGTAACAAACCTTGGTGTTTGGCTGTGAAAAAAAGTTTACCCTACACATCTTGGAAATTTACAACCCCGAATTGCACAGTCAGCTCCCAGTTGCATCATTTTGTCAAAAACTTGATTTCAATTGAATTATTGAATGTATTTAGGAGATTTATCAGCATGTTATTATTTACAGATTTCTTAGGCCATGCGCCCTACCAGATGTGAGTAGCGTGTGACCTGATATACATTGTTTGAGCAAACCACCCTTCTCGAATTGTGATGCACGATTGTACCAAACTCTAGGCTTCGCCGACCTTAGCTACAGGCTTCTTCCTGATATCCTTCCAACCCATACCAAACGACGTGAAAAACATAACACACGCCGAAGCAACACAAAGCAAGAATGTTGCACGTGTGCCTTCAGAGTATGACCATAGAACACCCGGCAAACTTGCTTCATCAGCGACCTCGCTTACAGCTCCAGCTCCAGCGTTGATGACAATATCGGGATCAATGTTGGGAAGTCTCGCTACGAGTTCTTGACGGAGCTCATGGGTGAAAATAACGTTGGCAGCGCAAACAAAAATGGCACCCCCAAAGGTTTGGGAAAAGGTGAGGATCGACATCGCGATAGGGGTCACTTCGGGTTTCGTGTTGGCCTGGACAGCGATGATGGGCATCTGAAGACCAAGTCCTCGTCCGAAACCTATCAAGATTTGGTAGCCTGCCCATTTGGCTGTAGAAGTGTAAGGACCCATGGTTGATAAGAGACCGAAACCAATGGCCGAGAAAGCTGCACTGGCTGTTGCGAACGGTAAATAATAGCCAAGTTTCTGAACTATTGCCTGTAAGTAATGATATCACGAGCTCTATAACATGGAGCCTACCTAGGGCGCCGCTTGTGACAGCAGCCACGATCAGCATGAGAATGCTGGGAAGCAAGTTAACACCACTTGTGAATGGCGATGCATCTTTGGCGGACTGGAAGTAGATGGGCAGATAAAAGGACGCCACCATGACAGTCGCGAACAAGAACAGTTGCGTTAACATTGAGGTCCAAACCTGTCTTGTGCGCACAATGGGCATTGGAATCATTGCATCTGTGCCAACATGATGCTCCCAGAAGATGAATATCACGAAAAGAACACCGCCACCACAAAAGAGACCGATGATTGTAGCCGAGTTCCAAGCGTATTCGACACCGCCCCATTGAAGTGCGAGAAGTATCATGACTACACTTGGACTGAACATGGCAAGGCCTGTGAAATCGAACTTGGCCTTCAGGAGCTGCGTGATGGTTTCATCTGTAGGAGCGCGATGATTCGGAACTTGGACGAGGAGAATCAGAACAGCGCAAACGGCGCCGATTGGTAGGTTGATGTAGAAGCCTATTAAATAGTCAGACATAAGCCGATATAAGTATAGCGAAGAGTTGGAAAACTTACACCATCGCCAAGTAGTATACTGGGTGAAAGCGCCTCCTACTAAGGGGCCGGTGACAATTCCCAACTGCGCAAATCCCATGATGATGCCTACAAGAGATGGACGCTTATGAATGGGAACCGCCGACGCGACGATTGTTAGGGCGCCATTCTGAATACCAGACGAGCCAATGCCAGAGATTGCTCGGCCAACGATAAGCATCGTAGACGACTGAGCAACACCACATATCAGATTGCCAAGCTCAAAGACAAAGAACAAGGATAAGAATGTCCACTATAGCTTGTTAGATATAGCGCCACAAGTAATATCCAATGGGAAATAGCCTGCCTTGGTGTTAAAGTACATGTACAATTTGCCTGTAAGTGGTTGGAGGGCAGCGCTGTTGGTTGAATGCCAGTCAATAAGATATGCGAGGATCCGAACTAGTGCTGAGCTTACCTAGCAAGATTGTATGCACTAGCATACCATCCTATGTCATGCAGAGAGTGAAAGTCCGAGGTAATGCGAGGTATAGCCTAAAATTAGTCAATATCAATCGGGTAAATGTTGGATGTAGGACTGCTGCATACTGTAGCGATGATTGACATATCCAGCAGCATCAGGAAGGCAGCAAGCGTAAGAGAAATCATCAAGCTCATGAGCTTCCATCCTGTCACCCATTGAGTCTCTTCTTCCTCTGTTGGGAGTTCGACCTCTGGCTTCGTCTGTATTTCTTCTTGGGTAGCTTCGTGTAAAGTTGGCGTGTTCGAGGAAG
Source organism: Fusarium coffeatum (assembly GCF_003316985.1). Classification (NCBI taxonomy): domain Eukaryota; kingdom Fungi; phylum Ascomycota; class Sordariomycetes; order Hypocreales; family Nectriaceae; genus Fusarium; species Fusarium coffeatum. The sequence continues at coordinate 39,834 of NW_022158216.1, forward strand.
AGATGGCCTTTTCATCGTCGCCAGATAGGATCTGAGGCTCAACATTATCTTCTTTGGGTACTGTTGTAGTCATCCTGTCAAGGGTTTATAAGACGTAGGTTGGAAAGAATTCTGACAAAGCCGGGAAGTCGCTTGGCATGTTGGGCATCGTGTGTCTTTAAATGATTCATGAAACAAATATCAAAGCCATAAGCATGGCCAATAACGGGATATATTGTAACATATTTCCCGGTCCCGGATACTTAATTATTGTTGTGGTGCTAAGGCTGAGGTGGTGTAAACGGAGTTGGATATCGCTTTGGGAACGGAATTCCGCCCAGCCAAACAAATCACCGGAGCTGGTAATCAACTGCCACAACATGAATCCTTCATTCGGCATTGCCTAATCGAAGCAAGTGCCCTCAAGAAGTGCAGTCTCAGATCCAATGCCATGGGATACTAGAACTCCCAGGGTCCAAACACGTCAGACATCCATGTAACATCTCCAAAATCCATCATATTGACCGCTGCCATGTCTATGCTTTGCTGATCCGGTGGGTTTGGTGCTGGTATTAATTGGAATGCCCCTTGATTTGTTGATGATGAGGGAGCACCGCCGAGATGCCTCGATAATGTAGGTTCCCACGAATTCTTGATGTTACGCATGATTTTGGCCGCCATTCGGAACACTGTTTCCTCGCCTGCGCTCACCTTGATTTTGTAAGCCGAATCCAGGCGCGTAAAGAAGTCAACCGTTTGATCCAAAAGAACTAGTAGATCGGCCGTATTTCGTACGAGTTCCTTGTCCCAGGCAGGGTCTTCAGACGTTGTGAGCCGATATAGAGCTATCTGAACTTGAGAGAGCTGAATATAGATAGGAAAGGGTGAGCCTGCAACCTCCTCAATCGGAACGGCAAAGAACACATCGAACCATGCCCTGATCGCTCTTAGACATGAATACATGCTTTCGATTCGTTGATTGACTGGAACATCTTGCATGAACAGGCCGACAGAATTGATTTGAACCTCTGTTGCAAGCGCGTGTGCCTGCAGTACCGCTATAATTCGTCAGTATGGCCTACCGTCGGGTGTATGTTTCGTACTCACGGGTTACGGGCATGTTCAAGGGCAACCCGTCCCGAACCGCCTGGAGTTTGGCAAGCAAGCTCTTTCTGAAAACGTATGTAGGGGCTGGAGATGGGTCACCCATGACATCGCGAACCAGCAGTTTCTGCGCTTCATCCGCAACAAGCTGATATCTGATAAATGCGACCAGCAATTCATCAAATGGATATAGTTTCTCCCTCTCCAGAGCGTCAAGACAATCGCTCATATGGGGCGTCCAGTGGAGAGGATCCATCTTGCCAACGAAAGACGCCAGACTGCACAAATTAGAAATGTCCTGTGAGCATAGAGATGGAACTTACACGGAACTCAGAAACCATAGTGACACAACGGCTCGCCGCTCCTCCAGCGTGCGTAACCGCGGTGGGGCAGGCCGTCCTCCCCATGCCTTGAAACAAACTGTAAAGTATTGTTCCTCAACGGGAGCTTTTGTGAGACCCATATCATAGGCAACCAGGACGGCCAATTGAACGAAGGTGATAACAAACGGTCTACCTGGACTAGAGGTAGTGGAGGCCCTGTAAGAAGGTCAGATTTCAGCAGAAGCAGATGCGTTGGCGATGGGCTAACCAGGTGAGGTAACATATAAGTCCTTGAAGACAGTCCATGGTCCTCTCATGATTGATAATAATTCTGTTGGCAATTTCCTGTCGAACCCGATCTCTCAATTTCATCTGCTGCTCAACCGACATCGATGTCATATTCATAATACACAGCCACAGGAATGGCTTCTCCTTTCGCAGAGCTGCAGCTGTCATATCAGGTGGCAGGACCATACATGGAAACTTCCTCAGCCACCCTCTGTATTTGTCCAGATACAGTTCGGCTTCTTCGGGCGTGGGTTCATCTAAGGAAGAAGTATCTTCACCAACACTGGAGGGCGAGGTATGCACATGGCTACCGCCCGTACTTCTTGAATCATGACTATGAGGTATAGTATATGAATGCGGTTGAGTTTCCGAAGAAGAAGACGAAGCTGCAGCAGTTGCCAAGGACTCCAGACGGCTAGTTAGAGGATGACCCACGTTCGATGAGTTCATCAGGGGACTGGAGTCTTCGGAGTTGGGAGACTGCAGATGTCCATTTTGGGGCTGAGATGCGCGCAGAATGGTAACAAGATCTTCAAGCTTTTCTTCTAATTGAGCTGTCCTGGACGATGCAGATTTCTTAGCAACCCGTTTTCGCGCAGTTGTCATAGTTTGACATTGTTTTCCAAGACGATGACATCTTTCGCAATCTTGACCAGAAGCCCTCAAGATACACTTGCATTTTGCCCTCTGGCATGCAGTGCAGGCCCTGCCATAGCCAGCGGGTGTCCCTGTCGCACCAGAGGCTGTAGAGGCTGACAGATCGGGTGGCGCCATGGATTGCTTGTGTAAGTGTCGCCAATAAAGTCCATGTGCATAAACAAACAGTAACAGAGTCGAACAAAATCCGTTCGTATAACAGGAATTCAGAATGCTATCTTTGAAGGGGGTGGTAAAGGAATGGTAAAGACCAAGCTTAGGGGATAGTGTACCGGAATTCGGGATTCGATTAAATCCGGCTTACTATCTCAAAATATTCGCACATTGAATTGACCCGAGCGGCGAGTTAAACAATAAGACATCAGAATAAAAACCGTAAAGGGGTAATCTTGTACTGGACTACAGTATCTTAATTCCGAAGTTTGAGATGTTTGTTGGTAATCAGTTGAAGTTTTGTGATATCAGATCACTCTTTAGGTACCGGGGTTGGGTTATCTGAACTCCGTAAAAGGATCAACATTTAGACGCTTGTCTTAAAGTCACCAGCTGAAGTGCAAGGATTTCTGACAAATGGAATTGAATCTAAGTCAAGAGTGATGTAAATGTAGTCTTAAGTCCGGTATATTTTGCTGGTCACGGTATTACTTAACGTCAAGATGATCCAAGGTGAATGAAGTTGAGTCAAGATCTTGTACAAACGCCAGATACGCTGGGCATACTTCGTTGCGCATACAGGCGTGCGTTAGACACAGGTACTTCCCATGTTTTCAGAGAAAAAAGATGAGAAGCCTCGGTGGGAAATCAAGTACGGATACAATAACATCCTTTCTTTAGAAGCCTAGCTGAGCGTGCTTATTTCCTTGAGTTAATAACCTCCAGCGTAAACCAGGAACAGATTATGAAGCTGTTGATCAGGCCATGTCTTCAATTAATTAAAAGCCGAGAGGCATAGATCTCTGCCCGGTATCAGATCTCAGGGTTACATTGGAAAAGCAAGTCCGCCTTCCCTTAATTGGCTTGGAAATTAGCATCAGAAGTCTCCTATTGGCTAGACATATCTTAGCTTCAGGGGCCAATCAAAGCCGGTGCATCCCGCTCTTCTCAATTAACTTTAACGTCACAAGCTGCTAGATTCTTCAACTCCATCCTCAACGCCGACATCGCAGTCTCAACGACCAACGCCAGACCGACACAGATCAATCACCAAATAGTTATGGCAGCTCCATCTGTCGCAGCAGCCGAGATGCTGCCTCGATTTCTTCTTCCACGCCTTAGCTGGGGCGCTCCGGTTTCAGTCTCGCAAGCAGCCCGACCATTCGCCTCGATCCCTTCTCCTGACCAACGACGGTCTTTTGCATCCTTTCAGGCCGGTCCTGTTACTCAACGTCCTTATTCTCGAAACATTAGCCCCATAACGAAGAGAGCTTTCCATGCGACGGCCCTGAGGCAACGAGATCATCACTTCGACACTCTTAAGTTTGTGAAGCGATTACAGGGGGAGGGGTTCACAGAGGAGCAGTCGGTTGCGATGATGAAGACGCTGAACGATGTTATTGAGGAGAGGTATGTTCGAGCTCTTACAACACTCACAACAATAATACTTACATTACCCTTAAGCATCCAAAATCTCACCCGAACAATGGTCCTCCGCGAGGACGCCGCCAAAGCAACGTACACTCAGAAGGTCGATTTTGCCAAGCTGCGATCCGAGCTTCTCTCTGCCGACTCCACCGAATCCAACACAACACGAACCGCGCACGAGAGATTGACGAACGACATCGCCAAGCTGAGCAACCGTCTTCGAGATGAGATCAGCCGCACGCAGGCCAGCGTCCGTCTCGACCTTAACTTGGAGAAGGGTCGTATTAGAGAAGAAGCCGTGGGCCAGGAACTCAAGATCAAGGAGACGGAGACCAAGATCGAGCAGGAGGTTGCAGCGCTGCGGGAGAAGCTGGAGCAGGTCAAGTTCCAGACGCTGCAGTGGCTGATGGGTGTCTGCACTGGTTTCGCGGCGTTGTTGCTTGGTGCTTGGCGATTGCTCATGTAACTGTGCTTTTCGTGTTGGGGGAGTGCTATATGAAGAGTGGAAGTCGTATATACAGTGTTATGGTTCACCTAAACCGATAGATTTTCTTGTGTCGAAATTAACATGTCTATAATTACATAGCAATCATTCTCGGACAAACGAATGAAGGTCTTTTAAATATCCCAAAGGACACCTGATACGTTGTTTATAGCTCTGAAATAACTGTCGATATCACCTACTGACAAATACCAGGCTCTGATCCCAGAATGATAAGGGTCAGAATAGAAGCGCGCCTATATGAACGGACTTCATTCAAATGACGCCTTCCAACAACCCCACCCCCACTTCACCCCGCCAAAGATGATTATCGGTCTCGGTATTGGTCTTCGGCATGAAAGCCGATGGCTCTACCATATAACTCAAAGAATAGCTTCCTGGAGCAAAACCAATTGAAGTAATCATACTCAACCTCGTTTCGCAAACTCATCTTGTTTTTCGGATTCAGGTCACATATTATCCAATATGGCAGGCAAACCCAAGGTTCTCTTCCTTGGCAGCACCAAGCAGTAAGTCGCGTAAGAACTCACCATGATTGCTTCCAAATATGCTGACACTTATGTAGAGCCCAAGAGGATTTTGCGTCTCTCTCCGAAGTGGTAGAAGCCGTATACCCGAAATCAACAGATCGTACTACTTTCATAGAAGAGAGCAAATCCGGCGCCTTTGACGGAATCCAAGCTATCTATCGCTCAAATAAGACTTATAGCCTGGCTGGCAATTTTGATGCTGAGTTGCTTGATAGTCTGCCCAAGACACTCAAGTTTATCTGTCATAACGGTAAGATCCTGATTGATCTTATTAAGAACAGGTTTACTGACTCTTTCAGGGGCTGGGTATGATCAAATACATATTCAGGAATGTACTTCACGGGGTATGCGTGTTTCCAACACGCCAACAGCAGTAGACGATGCCACAGCAGATATCACCATCTTTCTACTCATTGGTGCTTTGAGAAACCTATCGTCTAGCATCTTCGCTCTGCGTGAAGGTACTTGGCGTGGCAACCCTGCGCCATCACTCGGCCATGATCCTCAAGGCAAGGTGCTTGGTATCCTAGGTATGGGCGGAATTGGTCGAAATGTCGCTCGCAAGGCTCGTGCCTTTGGCATGATCGTTAAATACTACAACCGCAGCCGCCTATCTCCAGAGCTAGAAGGCGATGCTGAGTATGTCGACTTTGAGACTCTTCTCAAAGAGAGTAATGTTTTGAGTCTCAACTTACCCCTGAACGTGAGTCAAGATGCAAATCCTCATTCTCACAGCTTAGCTGACTTCTGATAGCCCAAAACCCGACACACGATCGCAAAGCCTCAATTTGATATCATGAAGCGTGGTGTCGTCATCATCAACACTGCACGTGGTGCTGTGATGGACGAAGCTGCTCTTGTCGACGCACTCGAGTCTGGACAAGTTGCCAGCGCTGGCCTTGACGTTTTTGAGAATGAACCTGAGGTTCATCCAGGTCTAGTGAACAATAGGAACGTATTGCTTGTTCCGCATATGGGTACCTGGACAGTGGAAACGGAGAGGGCGATGGCGGCCTGGACCTTTGACAATATTCGCCTGGCGGTAACAGAAGGGAAACTGAAGAGTATTGTTCCAGAGCAAAGCCATCTACAATAGATATACTCGATGCATCGACTTCGAATAATTAGCATAGACATTTTATAGCAGAGTCTATGACTTCGTATCAGTTTCATACATCGTGCGACATACCATCATCATTTAACTGATACACTAATATGGCTTATGAGGAAATAGCTAGGTAGGTAGTAGCTCTAGGATGAGGTGGCTAACTTCATCAACAATAGCTTCAGCCTTTTTTTTTTTTTTTTTT